>NC_137123.1:31015346-31280252 GCF_949319135.1 Squalius cephalus
TTTACATCAAGCTGCGACTTTCTTGACTTTAAAATGTATCTTTTAAATTGACAAACATCATATGTGTAAATCAGGGCACAATTCAAACGAGATCAAAATATTTGTTGTCTCTCGCCATTGACTACCATACAATATTTTTCCGAAATAAGGTCCCATGGTGGTCGACCGGAAGGGGAGGGACTTAGGCTCTCTATAGGGTATATGTCGAACGTCGCATAACGAAACCGGAAAACAGAACGCATCGCTTCCGGTTCAGGTCTTTTGTATGTGCTTCTTGCATTTTTTTACTGTTTTACTCAAGATAACTTAAAAGGAGCGAGCAAAGATGATCATAACCAATGTCCCTCGCATGTGAAGATCGATATTTAAAAGTAAAAAAAAAAAAAAATCTTCACACTAACGTTTAGATATTTAAATAGAATAAAACGCCAATAACAAAGTGAGATAGGTAGGTTAGCTGATTACCTTAAAATTCCATAGATATCGGCGTCAGTTCATACGGCTGTTAACACTTTCTATGACAAGCGGATGCGATGAGACCAGGTTTCCGGTTTCGTCATGCGACGTTCGACATATAGACCCCTTTTGCGCCGACGTCACAGTTACGTCACGGCTCTAACTGGAGGCAAAACAAACGGAAAACTGGAGGCGGCCAATACAAACCAACACAGATTCGGCTACATAATAAGGAGCTCAAATTATTATTTTTATTATTAAATTTCATCTTGTTGTGTTGTTAGGTGCAAGAATCGATGAAAAATGAGTATGCTGTATCTGGAATTTTTATTTATAGAAAATATCCACATCTTTAAAATTGCACCGTAATATGTCACTCTTTACATGGTCGTCTTCTTGGTGCTTGCTAGGCAGAACTGCGGATCGTACACACAAATCTTTACATGACCATTCAGCACATAGTTATAGGCATCTAAAGATTTATATGTCCTCAGTTTCTCTTTACCCTCGGTTTCTCTATCGGGTAGGTGTAGAAGTCAGGCCACTCAACCGTTGGTAGCGTTAACGTTAATCCTGTCAGATCGTCCATTGACTGAGCATGTACGGGTCAGCCAATCTGGTTCTGTCTGTTAAAATTAACTTTTGCAAATAACAATCGCGGTCCTGGAGAGTGAGTGACCTTGCACATTAAGATAAAATTGGATTTTCTCCAGTCATTGGTAAAAAAACAAGCTATCAAACTGGCAAACTAACGTTAGTGAAGCGACCAGAGGGATCTTTCTGCCTCCAGCTAAGCCCCACCCACACAAATACGTCACCATGTTTACCAACTGTAAAAGGGTCTATAGGGATCTCCCAGTCACGTGACCCCTAGCCGTGTGTCAGCCATTTTGACGGTATACATCCGTCAGCTACTCACATTGGCTATACTGTCTATGGACTGTCTAATGTACGGTGTACATTTTAGGATTCATTCTAATGGCAATAGATCTATTATTAGGGGTGGGTAATACAGGGTTCTCAAGTTTTATCAAAAGCTTGGAGTGAGATCACATGTGGTTGGGGGAGGAGCCTAATGGAGCCCCGCCCCCACCTGTCCCCGCCCCCCAATTTTACCCATTGTTCATAATTAACCAGCACAAATTGAAATTATAACAATTGGTAAATCTAATAAATGACAGAGCAATTCATCACATCAAAAATACTCTTTAATGTTATATTTCAAAATTACAAATAAGTTTTACAAAAATTACAAAAAATATAACAAATTGCTCCAAACAGTTTGGAAAAACAAATATTTTTGCATTTTGAATGTGTCTAGTCGAAACGGTAACGTTATAATGATTTATTGTATGGTGGGACATTGTGAACAAATGACATATTAGAGTATTATTAAGGTGTGTGTGTGTGTGTGTGTGTGTGTGTGTGTGTGTGTGTGTGTGTGTATACACAAGAGTACACACTCCAGCTTATGAAATGTGTTTTGTGTTGTAAGTGTTTGAAAAATACAAATGCAATGGCAATGATTAATGTATGTTTTGACAGGATATATATTACCCAGAGCACTCTGCTTTAATGTAGCCTTAATGTAACTAGAAATACTATTAAAACAGTATAATATATAATTTTAAATAAAATAAATTTAAATGTATTTAAAATAAAATGAAGAAATACATTTTCATTCCTTCCCATACCCACTAACATTTCCCTTAGTTTCAGATAACGTAAGCTAGCCAAAGTGAGCCAAAGCTTCTGGCCTGGTTGCAAAGTAGTTGTAGAGTTTTTGACTACATCAATAATAATGTATACGATGGGCTATTAAATGTTCTAGCCTTAAAATGTTAGACGAGCTTTCTTCCAACTTACCTTCTCCATCACGACGTGTGTTCGCGCGATGTTGTTGGTTACCTAGTAACGAACGTACGGTGGCCGTCCGAGAATGTTCCGTCATCCTCCGTGTGTTCGCGCAAAATATGCCTAGTAACGAACGCAATCTAGCCGAGATACGTGCTGGCGGCAGGAAACTTCACTTTGTGTGCCCGCGCCTCGTATACAACGTTATATAGCTTGTAGGACACCTTGGTTGGCATTGCCTTTTCAGCGTGAGAAATACACAGTGTGGCGTGTGAGCGTGTGAACTAGTTGAATTGCGTGTGTCTCACGGCCAATGCGTGAGACTTGAGAACCCTGGTAATATATTAGGGAGTATATAATAATATAATTATTAGTATAATTGTTTTATAATTAGCCTAAATATTGCAATACTTTGCGCTACAGTATTGATATAATTGCGTGCGCAAAATATCTCGATACTGAACAGAATCGAGTTTTCCCCCACCACTATTATTAGCTTCAGCTAACTCTTCACGTCATGTCATCGCACTTATTAGCATCACAAAAATATATATCAAGTATACAAGAGGAAGATAGGAATCATAGATCCATATGAAGCACCGCAAGTTCTTTTTACAGGCATTTAATGTGTAGAAAAACTTCCTGACATTGAGTTCGGTGACATTTACAGCTGACGTTAACTTATTCACTTTCCCATCACGCTACACCAGAGCTTCATTAAAAGCATACAAAAGCAGGCTATCGGTTGTCATGGACATGTTACAAAAACTGAATAGACATAAAAAGTCAAGTAACCTTGTATAATTTCATCTCAACTTTATTGTATATTTTACATGCACTTTTATTATTTGTTTACATTTTTCTTCTTGTACCTTATATCACAAACAGTTGGAAGCCAAGCACCACCATCAGCGTTTTGCCTGTATATTGCCGCCAACCACTTGTTTCTCCGTTTTGTTTCTTTCGGGATACGGTATAAAGATAAGCCTATTCCTTTTGTATGATCACGTATCTGATCGCATCCAACTGCACAGCGTGGCTCGGGCATGATAGACTATCGCGACGAGCTGCAGTATCAATGTAGTTTATACCAGAGCCCGTCTCTGTGTATCACCGGCGGTTTAGCATTTTCTATTCCGTCAAAATGGCTGCTCCAAATGGCGTGACGTCACGCGGGATGTCCCTATACCCTATTGTTTCAAATCAGCTATAGCGCTAAATTAATCCTCTAGTTTAGCGCCATCTACTGTTTTAGAAGAGGAAGTTGCTCAACTGCATTTGTGAGAAAATCTAGCCGAGAGATCTCATAAAAAGCCAAGTGCACAATCATAACAGATATGCATTTGTATGCACTAGATTTGGTATTTGTTCAAAGGTTACATGCAATTTGTTGGATGGTTTGTTTTATAAATATGATATAGGCTCATTTATTTATATTTGTAAAACACAATACATATTTGTTACTCCACTGCATTTCGCTCAAATTGACCTTTACTTGCACATTGCTTTCTGTTTGTTTGCGAGTCGAGTTTTCCTTTGCAAAGCAGATCGAGTTTGTTTGCAAAATGCTGGATTTGTTTGTTTAATTATGGCACAATATTAACTCCATACCATTTTCTTTCCGGTTCGGTGGAAACTCGTCCCATAATCACAGCCCAATGGAGCATTATCAGACTCATATTCTGACTAGAATTTAAGTATGACGACGTCAGGCTAGCAGATATATATTTTCAGATATAAATCAATTTTTTGAAAAGATGGGTGGGGTTGCTTTTCTGTTGCAATACAACTTTCACAGGCAAGTGCTTTACTCTCGTGGATGCTTATCTTTAAACCAAATTTTTCTCCAAACAAATGTATAATTTGGAATAACAGGTATATAACTTTTAAGCATAAAACTTTTTCAAAAATGGGTTGATGGCATCATATTTATAGTTAAACAGTTATTTAATGAAAATGGGCACCTGTATACCTAGGCTATGTAGAATTTCTTGATATTCCAATAATCCCAAAAGAATATTGTATAGTGATCGATGCTATACCATCCGGTTTAAAATGTCTGTTTAAAGGAAATGTGAATAAGGAGACTGTGAGTCTCAGCCCATGTTGCAATTAAAGGAGTATATTGCTGATAGTTGGACTAATTACTTTAGGAAGTTACTAAGTGAATACAGCCCAATATCTTCTAAAACATACTCGCATTCTAAAGTTTAGTGCATTGACTGGAAATATGCATGGTTGCTGGCTGCCTAAAAAATATTGCATTACAAATAAGGTGAGAGAAGTACATTTTAAAATACTTCATGGTGTGCCCAGTTAAAACTCTTTTTCTTAGGTTTCGTACTGATGTAGATGTTAAATGTGATGTCTGTGGGACTGAGAAAGAAAATGTTGTCCATATTTTTTAATTTCATTTATGTTTTGGGTAGATTTGGAATGTTTTCTTTGTAAATACTTAGGGAAGAAAGTTTACTTTTGTGAAAAGGATGTCTTTTTTATTTTAATAGACAAAGATTACCACCAAATGTGGCCTTTATTGTTAATCTCTGTTTAAGTATGGGGAAATACCATATACATAAACAAAAATGGGCTAAAGGAAAACCCAACTTTTTGTTATTTCAGATAAAAATTATATTGAGTTACTTGGGTTGAAATAGTAAAGCAAACCGTACTAGGTCTTTATGTGAATCTTTTATATGATTATCTCATACCTGTTCCTTTTCTTTTCTTTTTATATTATTTTATTTTTCTTTTATAATCTTTTTATTTTATTTGTATTATTAATTTTAATTACACTATATTTTCTTTTCCTAAAAATAAAAAAATAAAATAAACGGAAGATAAGCTATATGGAAGATAGATAATATATACACTCACTGCCTGGCCACTTTGCACATCTTGGTTGGACCCCCTTCTGCCTTTAGAACTGCCTTAATTCTTCGATGAATTCAACATGGTGCTGGAAACATTCCTCAGATATTTTGGTCCATATTGACATGGTAGCATCACGCAGTTGCTATCATGTCGTATATCAGTGATTCTTGAGATAAGGGACAAAACTTGTTTTAGAAGGTTTTTTTTATTATTATTTACAGTAATAATACATTATTATAAACTGATATATTTGTAGACAGACATCTCAGGTAATGAACCATGTAGGGAAACAGGTTTTTCTGAAAACGTTTTTCTTTTCTTAAAAATGTAAATTTATTCACTTCAGAACAGAAACATTAAAAAGTATGCTATTTTAATTTAATTCATCCAACAACAACAGTGTAAAGTCTTCAGTAAAGGAGCTAAGTGAAAAAATACATTCTCTACATTTTTTCCTGGGCTATTATGAAAATCCGGTTCCTAAATTCCTTAATTTTCCACCCTTCTTTTTAATATTAAACATAACCAATGTTATTAGGTAAATCAGACATGATAATTCAGTTGATGTTTTAATATTTCAACACAATAAATGGAAAAAAAGATTAAAATATTTATTTCAAAATGAACAGAAACCTTCATCTGACGGTGTAACTAACGGAGTTGACAAAAACTGACGGAGTTGACAAAGGTACAACTGAGCTTACAACAACTTATTGACAAGACAACAAATTAAGACAACTAAATAATTTTTAAACTATTTTATTTAATACAACAATCCTTCCAGTGGCCTGCTTTTCTCCTTTTAGTGATGCAGTATGTCTCATTCTGGGTCTCAGCTCACAGAATACAAGAAGTGCATGTTATGTTGAGTGTAATGGTATTATTATAGGGTTCTGCCCTATATAGCACCAGAAATGTTCCCAATGTGAATCCAAAGGCTGTCTTTAAACTGCATCAATTACTTAAATTTTATTTGTGCTGACCTGCATGACTTAAGCAGTGGGAAATTGGCATGTTTGCTCTCTATAAAGTCCATTAAATCAGGGTTTGCTATTGTGATCTCCTGTGAGTGACAGGTAAAAAAAAAAAGCAAAAAAGAAAAAAGAAAGAAAGATGTGTACACTTACTGTAGTTAAAATAAGACCTGCAATAGTTCTTGTTTTGATTTCATGGTGACAGTAGATGTAAAGATGCAATCTATATAAGGCATGCAAATCAGGCCAAATATATATGTAAATAAAATCATGAAACACATTAGAACAACATTCTAAAACCAGAGGTGGAAAGTAACTCATTTCAAATACTGTCCTTACACTAGCCTACTTGAGTAGATTTTTTTTTTTTTTTTAAATCTACTTTCTTGAGTATAATTCAATTGTGGTAGCCTACTTTTACTTTTAATTGAGTTGAATAAAACTAAAGTAGGCTATTCAACTTCGCTACATTTATTTTCCACCAAAAGTAAGTGACCTACTATGACAACAGAGGTGCCGACAGAGCGATAGGGCGAGCTGGAATTTGACAGACACTTTTCAAACTACTGCAGTAGAGCTCTACGCTTCAGCCAATAACGACCGACCTGAAGCGCTTCAGCCGAAGTGCTTAAGCAAATAACTGACAGGTCTGCCTCGGGTGCAAAACCAATCAAAACTTCCAATTCAGCTGGGGGGCGGGGCGTTCATACCGTGCTTTAACAGTAAAATCACTGGCGTTCACGTTTTGAATCAGTATCGCTAAAGTTTAAATATTTTAGTGAATGAAAGTGAACTATGCTCATATTCTGATTTTAAATTGAAATGGGTCATACCATTGATATTAGGCTACTAGAGCACCGAGCAGTTGAAGTAAATAGAAAATTAGGCTCATACAAGGACGCATTGCATAGATGGAGCAAGAACAATGTCTCGTGTCTAAAATGCATGCGCACAGTTCAGTTTAATTCTTTAGCTTGCCCTCTTTAACAATGCAGTTAACTAAATGTACGAAGCAAACTGTAAGAAGCTGAAATTACCTCAACATTAGCAACAACAGTGAAATAATATCACATGATTTATCAATCAGATGCGTGTAAAAGTGTAGCTCGGTGCTATAGCAACAGGCTCTCAGCACATTTTCGGAAGAACGAAAAAAAAG
Source organism: Squalius cephalus (assembly GCF_949319135.1). Taxonomy (NCBI): domain Eukaryota; kingdom Metazoa; phylum Chordata; class Actinopteri; order Cypriniformes; family Leuciscidae; genus Squalius; species Squalius cephalus. Next base: position 31,022,664 of record NC_137123.1, read on the forward strand.
AGCATTTAATTTAACATGTTAACCCGTATTGTTTTACTGTCACTTTTGTATCCATAGATAGGCCTACCATGTTAATCCTACATTTCTTTGATCAGACCTCTCACTTACTGTTCTTTGCTTTTGCCCTTCTTAAAAAACATTCAAATGATCTTATGTGGACTTAGGCTACTTTTCAAATTTAGCAATAAAACAATCACTCTTGGCAACAGGGATAGCTAATATGTTAATAGTGACAAGATTAATATCATGTTTTTCTCCAAAATCACTATTTATACACGTCAATCCTGTTTGAAATAACTTGCTTCTGTGGTTCCATGTTGCTTCTTAACACAGAGTGAGATAGAAAATATATAATTTTATAAAAATGATATACTCTGATACAGGTTATGTCGATTAGTGTTGCATTATAGATATACATCATTCTTATAAAAATACTTGAAATGGCTTGAAGAACACAGATAAACACAGATCATTGCAATCGTGTTTACTGCCATCATGTTTCGTAAGTCAAAACGTCTCTATCTGCATGTTATTCAGTTGTAGATATATGATGTCCATATAAGGGATTTCCTGGGCGTCCTCTGGCCTCCATGAACTAAACATAAATTACATGAGAGTGTTTAGCGCTCCATATTGCTAACATCGCCTCATTTTGGATAAAAATAGATAACTTTGTAACGTAGTAACTTGAGGAGTTTTTAAGCAAACTACTTACTCTTACTTGAGTCATATTGTCTTTCAGTAATTCTACTGGTATTCAAGTAAATTATTTCTTCAGTAGCCTACCAATACTTTTACTTAAGTCAAATTTTTTACTCTTTCCACCACTGTCTAATACACACACACACACACACACACACACACACACACACACACACACACACATTTTGTGTGTGTGTGTGTGTGTGTGTGTGTGTGTGAGAGAGAGAGAGAGAGAGAGAGAGAGAGAGAGAGAGAGAGAGAGCACTTGTCCAACTCCAGACATAAAACTTGATGGAGTTGACATCTGACAATGTAATATTTTTCCACCTTAACCAGATGTTGTACAGTGAAGTGGAGGTTCCCCCCTCCCACAACTATTTACAGAAACTATTACACCGGGAAGACAGAGCTGACATGTCAAGGCTGCGACCGCAGAGACTTCAACATTGTTTGTATAAAATATTTAAAAAAAACAAAACTTCCAGGACTATGTGTCCTACCGTAAGATCCACAATGAGCAGGAAATAGGAAAGGGTTTGAGTTAAAGATGGCCATGACATTGTCTGATTTATTCAAACATACGCAAAGTGAGGACAACTTTGATAGGCATTTTTTATTAAAAATATAATTCAAGATTTACTTGTTTGTATTGTTTGATATATTACAGATCTCTGCCTTTCAATTTAAATGTACATTTTTGATAGTTGCATTTTTAAACACTTTGTTTGGCAGTTTTACATTGTGACCTCATGCTGAGGTCAGGTTAAATTACATGTATTTTCCAAGTATAGAGCATGTGTAACCCCTCAACCAGGTCCTACTCGCCCCGCTCTGTGAGGGCCTCGAACCTGGGTCTCCAGCGAGGGAGCCAGGCACTCTAACAAGGAGGCTAAATACTGCAGCTTCTAGCATCCGTCGCTAGAGTGCCTCTTGAGATCAGGGGAGTGAGGCTTTTACTTGCACATTTCTCACTAGTTTGACTCTGTTACACGTACATGTACAGTATTTAAAATAATGAATTTCTTTATTTTTAACATAAAGCGGGCTTTTGTGTGTTTTGTCCCTTATCTCAAGAATCAGTGATTAGTGACAATATGTACTGTGTATAGTTTACCCAAAATAAAAATTACTGTGTGAGAATTTTTTTTTTAAATTCTACATTGAACTACAATATATAATGAATAATAATGCAATGGGGGACTATTTGTGTTGAGCCTTAGCCAATCACAACAAAAAAAATATGTCCATCGCGACAAACAGGGAGCAAAGTGGTCTTCAATTGTGACAGTCTTTGTTGAATCTTGCTTAAGCAAGAAAAAAGTGATCTCAAGGATCATTAGAGAGGGAAAAAAGGCAAAAATTGTAACAGTTAAAAATATCTAAAAATCATATTCAATTCAGGTTAAATCACAGGAAATAGCAAGTATTCAAAGGGACATAATCATGCTTGAGCCTCTCAAACTGACAGAGGACCAAAAACAGCACCACCTTTCCAGATTACAATAAGTAACAAGACTCAATTAGTCATAGCCCTGGTAATGCCAAATGTCTTATGTTACCAGTATAAAGTCCTACATTATTTTAAATGTACACTCACCTAAAGGATTATTAGGAACACCTGTTCAATTTCTCATTAATGCAATTATCTAATCAACCAATCACATGGCAGTTGCTTCAATGCATTTAGGGGTGTGGTCCTGGTCAAGACAATCTCCTGAACTCCAAACTGAATGTCAGAATGGGAAAGAAAGGTGATTTAAGCAATTTTGAGCGTGGCATGGTTGTTGGTGCCAGATGGGCCGGTCTGAGTATTTCACAATCTGCTCAGTTACTGGGATTTTCACGCACAACCATTTCTAGGGTTTACAAAGAATGGTGTGAAAAGGGAAAAACATCCAGTATGCGGCAGTCCTGTGGGCGAAAATACCTTGTTGATGCTAGAGGTCAGAGGAGAATGGGCCGACTGATTCAAGCTGATAGAAGAGCCACTCGTTACAACCGAGGTATGCAGCAAAGCATTTGTGAAGCCACAACACGCACAACCTTGAGGCAGATGGGCTACAACAGCAGAAGACCCCACCGGGTACCACTCATCTCCACTACAAATATGAAAAAGAGGCTACAATTTAAATGCCACGGCCTACCTGAGCATTGTTTCTGACCATGTCCATCCCTTTATGACCACCATGTACCCATCCTCTGATGGCTACTTCCAGCAGGATAATGCACCATGTCACAAAGCTCGAATCATTTCAAATTGGTTTCTTGAACATGACAATGAGTTCACTGTACTAAAATGGCCCCCACAGTCACCAGATCTCAACCCAATAGAGCATCTTTGGGATGTGGTGGAACGGGAGCTTCGTGCCCTGGATGTGCATCCCACAAATCTCCATCAACTGCAAGATGCTATCCTATCAATATGGGTCAACATTTCTAAAGAATGCTTTCAGCACCTTGTTGAATCAATGCCACGTAGAATTAAGGCAGTTCTGAAGGCGAAAGGGGGTCAAACACAGTATTAGTATGGTGTTCCTAATAATCCTTTAGGTGAGTGTATCTAGTCAGTGACAGAGTGCATGCATATTCATCTTAAATAATTCTGTATTTTTAACTTCAGAATCATTAATATTTTTATTCTGGTGTCCCCATTGTCCTGTGCATTGGGTTGCCAGCACCAAGTCCAAGCCTATTCATTTTACACCTACAATGCAATATAAAATTTAGCATTTTAATCAACAGTACATTTTTTGTTAACCTTTTATCATATGTCTTGGAGTATTGCAATAATATGGTATTGTGATATGTATCGAATTGTGACATGAGGGTATCGTTACACCCCTAACACACACACACACACACACACACACACACACACACACACACACACACACACACACACATCAATTTAATTTGATAAAAAATGCAGCCTTGGTGAGCATAAGATGTTCCATATTTTATAGATAGATAGATGATAGATAGATAGATAGATAGATAGATAGATAGATAGATAGATAGATAGATAGATAGATAGATAGATATTACATTTAATTCAAATTAAAAGGTCAGATGTTATTGCTTCCATAGAATTACACAAGATGTGCTTTTGGAACATTTTCAGATCATGCTGGATAACATGTTTACTTGTGAAGTTTCCAGCTCACCAGCTTAAGTTCTGCTGTCATTACAGCAGAAGGAGGACAAAATAATCCTAAAACATTCTGAAATTCGTGTGAAATTTAACTTTTCACTAAAAAAATATTATGTGGATAGTGTAATTTGTCATGAAAATAGTATTGTATTAGAAAAAAAACAACAACATATTTTTATTAGTGGTCTCAGACCATATCTTTGTATATTTTGCAGACTGACCGACCAGTTAGTAATCAAAAGCCACAAGTCATTTTGACTGCAAACTACTAACAGACATAAAAACATGATTTAATTATTTTTATTTTATTGCATTTACAGTATGACGAAATGAAGAGTCTCTGACTGTTTCACTCTACATCCTCGGCACATGCAGATTTTTTTTCTGTTGGGAGCAAACAGCCATTTATGTAGCCTACTGTCATTCAAGGGCGATGTGTGCCATGAAAACGCCTCAAGAGACAGGAACACAAACCTGGGGCTCAGCTTTGGTGCAATGACAGCAGGTTGTGGAGAATCCTTGATGTTTGACTAGTACTATGTAAACAGACATTTTCTGGAAGTGCTCTCAGGCCATACAAGAATGGATTTTGTCTGAGAAGAAGAGGCTGGATGTCTCAAACTGTGGAAACTGAGTACCAGGGTATTTTTTTCTTAGAGTAATTCGCTTTGACCTGTTGCTGAATTTTTATAATGTATGAGAATTCAGGGGAAAATGCTGGAAATGGGTCAGGTGATAACACAGAACAGGCTGAGGTGTGACAAAATGACAACTTGCTTTCCCACACCAGCACTCAAGATTTGTCCTCGCTGGTTAAATCAATACCACTGATCAAAAGTGAAAACTTCTAATAATTACATGTCAGTGTGACCTGAGGATCTCCTATCTTGTTTCTCTCTCTGCTTGTCTTCATCACTTTCAGCAGACATGTTGCTTTATCCCAGGGAGTTTGCTTCCCCCTGAGCATGTTCTAACACTGACCTGAATCCCTACTCACAGTCGTTCCTTTCCAGAAGTGCTAAGCCTCCAGAAAAACATCCACTCACGCATAAACTCAGTCTCTCCCTCTCTCTCTCCTTCTTTTCCACTTACTCTGGATGCTGGATAGCAAAACAGCTGTTGTATTTTCCCCTTCAGAGTTTGTTTGTATCTACTGACTCCATGTCAGAATGCATTCAGAACAACAGGAGCACCAACCCTCCCCCATCTCTCTCTCTCTCTCTCTCTCTCTCTCTGTCTCTCTCCAGTTCCACTGTTCCAAGAACAGTTGTGTAATTTGTAACTACAGTTGTGTAATTTGCACACATGGAGTATATAGTTGGCATTCAGAGCATGAGTGAGGGATAGTTCAGCCAAAAATGAAAATTCTTCCATCATTTACCTTCGCTAGACCTTTGTTCATCTTCGAAATTCAAATTCAGATATTTGTTAAAGGAGAAGTTCACTTTTAAAATGAAAATTCTGTCATCATATACTCACTCTCATGTTGTTTCAAAGCTGTATGAATTTCTTTCTTATGTTGAACAGAAAGGAAGATATTTAGAAGAATATCAGTAACCAGACAGTTTTTGGGTCCCAATGACTTCCATAGTAGGAAAAAAATATACTATGGAAGTCATTGGGACCCAAAAACTGTCTGGTTACTGATATTCTTCTAAATATCTTCCTTTCTGTTCAACATAAGAAAGAAATTCATACAGCTTTGAAACAACATGAGGTTGAGTATATGATGACAGAATTTTCATTTTAAAAGTGAACTTCTCCTTTAATGAACCTGAGAGGTTCTTTTCGCTCCATTCAAAGTCCAAGTAACCAAAACTTAGAAGCTCCAAAAAGATCATAAAAGCACCAAGTATGGTAATCTGTATTAATCGAGAGGTTTAATTGTCAAGAGATATGATCGCTTTATATGATGAACAGATTTACTTTTATTTAAACAATGATCGACACACATACATAGAGCACATTGCAAATGGTAAACATGAAATCTGAAATTAGCACATTTGAGTTTGTTTACTATATATGATTTGCTTTATGTATGAATGCTTATATGTACAGTGATAAAAGCATAAATTAAATTTGTTCATCATGTAAAGCAATCATATCTCCTACATAAAATAACGCAATACTTGGATTAAAGCACTCATTCATGTGGTTTCCGACACCTTTATGACTTTTTTTGGTCTTGTAAATTTTGATTAAACTTTTAATGGAGGAGCAGAATTGTCTCAGGTTTCATTATTTATTTATTTATTTGTTCACTTATTTATCTGTGTTTCGAAGATTAACCACAGTCTCATGATGGGTTTGGAACAACATTAGAATGAGTTTTAATTTTTGGGTGAACTACCCCTTTAATCCATTCAGATTTGAATTATAAGGGACACAAACAAAGTAGGACCATGCTTTATTTTTTTCTTATATTACTAATGCATTTCATTAATTATGAATTAACCAATCTATTTCATGTCACCGGCTTCCAACTGACTTTAATAGTTTTTATTTTAAGGATGTAAGGTGTTATATTTATCGTCAGGCTATATGTTATGTCCTTGCCAAATTTATTTGTTTGTATTTTTGTGATATGGCATATAGTTTGACTTAGCAGCAATGGACACTATGGACAGCAGGCTTAACAAATAAGTGTGGTCATTTTGTAATGAATTGTGAATGTCAGTGACTTCCTCGCACCATTCTATTGTCTTTCTCTTGCACACACATATATCAAATACATCCTACATTCAATACATTTTTAGTATTCTTATGAGTTTTTATTCAAGTCTAATGATTTTATATTACATCTTGAGACGTCTTCAACAAACACAATGAAATCTGGGTTAACTAGCAACTAATCTGCCCTCTATTTGTCCTTCAGATAGGAAATGTAAACGACTCTTTGAGTTCCGTCGGTATAGCAGATCACACCAATGCCATTGATCTGGATCTAGCGGTTATTTCTCAAGATCACTTGCAATGGCCTCGGTTCGAGGGCAAATTGGCAGTTGGACGCACTCATGATGCGCTATGGTGACTGTGCTGACACTTGAGATTCTTCTCACGTTCAGAGTGGAGTATTTAATCGGTGAGTCACTATATGCTCTTGGGGTGAAATTGTAGCTGGTTTTCAAAAGAAGAAATATATTTAATTCTATATGAGCAGTGGAAAAGATAATGCAATATTAAAGCATTATATAAATATTCACGTTGCTTTTAGTCTATATACATTAGTGACTAAAAAGCGATGAAATATAAGGCATCTGAAGCTGTAGAATTGAGTTTTTATTGAATCTCTGCATAACGAACGGTTGAAGGCACGAACCAAATTCCAAACGCTCTCGCATCACAAGCGCATACAAGGCGTACCACAGGTTTCTATGGCAAGCCGTTTTAACATTTATTTCGTAACCCCAAATCGTCTGTTTTAATGTTTCTAACTATACTATAAACTGTATATATTGTTACTAGTGTCTCAAAAATGGGTTCTTGCCTAAATAAATCTCTAGCTGATAGGCTAGTGACTATAGATAGTTAGGCTATAGGCAGGCTATACCTATAAATTAGTATAGTTACTAGTAAAATGCAATAGGTAGCAGGAACAATTGAAATACACACTATTAGGCTATGTGAATAGTTGATAGATAATTAGATATAATGTACATTCAATAGAAAAAATAAACTGCAAGCAATTTGTTGCTATTGACAGTGGAATCCTTGCTGTAAGATATGACTGGTAGCAAAGGAATGACAATTTGAATATATATAGCCCTACTAGTGAGTTTTGGAATATCTATTGATACGAGTGAAATAAATACTTGTTGTTAATACTGGATTACTCATTAGACAAACACTATAGATTAACAAAAATAGATTAAATGAATGCATGTTAAATAGGCTTGCCATATGGGATTCCATAAACTTCCAGTGCGATTAACTGGTGTAAGATATTTGCTTTAGTGTATCATAATACGACAGACGAAAGGAGAGGCATAAACTCTTCGCAATATAAGCTGATGGCACTCAACAGATATCATGCTTTAAAAACAATTGAGAGCCATTGGTATAATATCTGTGCCAACTTTTCTTGGTCATTTTTGCTCACAGTGCAGCAGTATCTGCTCTCTGTCTATGTGGGAAAGAAAGAACTGAATTCATGAAAGGTGATTTAGTCCTTTGCATAGGCTATTTACTAATTGAGAAAAGTTATTTTATCATAAATGGCAGATCAATTCAATTTAAACGATGGATGGAATAAGATAGGGTCCCTTGACTCCCCGATTTCAGGTTAGTTTAAAAGCTTCAAATTGGACATGTAAAATAATTTCAACTGGTGCGTCCACATTACCAGGTGGAAGGAAAGCAGGTATTTGCGATGGTTACCGACAGCCAGTGAAGCGCAACACGTTAGTGGAAAAGGACAGTCTATCCTTTATTCAAATTATAACTGCTGTCCACCTCTAAATCTCATTCCTGGAGTTAAACTGGTTAGTCACAAGGCACTTACCAGAGTCACCCTTTGCTCCCTTGTTGAACAGTGCCAATGCTGGGACACCCGGAGCATGTCCTTAAAGACGCATCCAATAATGTCAATCAAATTCCGTGATCACAATCCACATCTCGACATATATACCATAATATCACGTACAAAATGAGCAGGATCGCAAAAATAAACAGTGCAACTAGTATTGCTTTGGTGACTGGGGATATTAAAGACTGCATGATACCGGCGAGCTGGAGAAAAGCACCGTGAGCGCAATGAAGATGGATACGCGTTCAGGCGCCAGCAGCGTCCGATCCGGTCCGTATCTGCATTGGTGCGTGCCGAGTGGGGAACCTAGAGTGAAACGAGAGTGAAACGCGTGGCACTTCAAAAACATGACACGCGAAAGAGCGCTGCCTCATCCATTGGTGATCTCCCACACCATTTGCGCAAGGGGGCACAATAGGCTACTCCGAGGTCCCTTCAGGATACCCCTCATCCAATACTGCTCGCTCAAAAGATAGGCTGTGTTAAATCATATGTTAAAATAAAATAATCATTCAAAGGCTATATAACAAAAAAACAAAAATCAAAAACTCCTTTATTAAGTACGTATTTTATATGTAGCCAGTTGCGTTCCAAAAAGTATTTTAAAAAGACAATAGGTTATGAAAAAAATCTGATGCTCTTGATATTAGGGGTTTTGTCCTACAAATGAGGCACGTGTCCTTGAATTGTATTGTCACCAAGCCGTCGACAAAGAAGACGATATGACAGGTTATATATCGGAGGTTATATATCCGATAAAGGTGATTTTTCAGAGGGTGAAATATTTGTCATTGTACTTGCATTCATGCTGTATGCTGCAAGCGCTTCTCTTGTTGCAACACCTTTTGTTTAACACTAGATGGCGTAATAAATCTATTTTCTGGATGCTAAAGACCGCAACTGCCATCCTAAAAATGATTAAAAAAATAGAAGCACACTCAAACTTAGGCACGTGCATGTCCAATGATTTTTTGAGCAAAACAATAAATACAACGAATGAATGAATGGATAGGCTAAATAAAAAATGAGGAGATAAATTATTTAAAAAAAAATCTTGTGGCAGAAATCATAAATGTGTCACAACGATTCTCACCTTCCGCAGATAATTTTACACTAAAGATGCTGCATGTAGGCCTAACATACTCCCTCTGTAATTTTTTCCCCTCCGTATAACAAAATATAAATTGTTTGTTAATCTGCAATGTGGCTTGCTTATTTTAATATATAATTTTTATTTAGCATATGCCTTGTAGCATATATATAATAAATGCCACAAGGCATATGCTAAATAAAAATGATATCCCATAGGCTTCTGTCCTTCTTCTGGTCGTAATACGATCCACTTCGGACAAAATGAAGCTCTCTCGCGCTCTCAAACAGCGCAGACAGGGCGTGTCGAGGCGCGTCCGCTTCAAGCACTGTGTTTTGAATCATCACTCTAATTAGGCTACATAGAGAGCTAAACTGTTGAATAGCAATTGGTTCGCGCTTCCATCACTCAGACGAGTGGACTTAAGTTACTGCTCAACTTTACTTTTCCCGGAACGTTTCAAGTCTTGTAAACAGGCCATATGTTCGAGAAAAACATTGTACTAGGTTTCTTTTAAATCTTTTCAAAGCAAGATGACTTCATACATGTGGATTTTACTTATTCTGGCAAGTCTTGCGGCAACGAGAGCACAAGGTATGGTCTATCTAAACTGTTTACTTTTTGTTTTGGTAACAGCGCTCGTTACATTTCTTGCACTGTTGACGTAGGTATAATCCATAAAATAACAACGGGAAAAGAGTCGTCGCTTTTTGCCTCTTATACGCCCTGTTGCATATAAACTACGTCGTCACTCGTCTAAATCGCTCTTAAATTATATTCGAAGCGAGGAGTTCAAATTAGTTTTCTGGTAGTGTACTAGAGCAGTTATTTACTCTGATGCATTATACAGAAAAAGTGGGTTGAATGTTTTTGAAGTGCCAAAGAACATGGGTACATTTCTTTCCACATGCATGACTCACCAGCCTACGGGGAAAATGGCTGGAGAACCAAGATAGATTGTTTTGGTAACATAATTTAACATTTTTAAAAGTATGTCCAAAAATTAAAGCAGAGCTACAGAAGCTGAGATTGTTGATCTTCCCAATTTCAATTTTATTTATTCCGAACTTCATATGTTTTATGTCAGTAGTCTAATTTAGTTGCAACGCATTGAAAAGCAGAGTTTGCATGCTCATTTAAATAGTGTGGCTGTAATAGCTCCTCTTTGCCTCACAGAGCAAGATTTTTCATTTTTAATAATGAAACAAACTTTAGAAACCATACACTGTCTTGTCATTTAAGTCTTTTGTTCAAACTTTAAATTCAGTAAATCCTACATTAACAGTGCTTGTTACTGGCAGATGCATAAGTGCCATTCTGCCATGTAATGCCATTCCATTAATGTTTTTTTTGTGTGTGTGTGTTTGTGTGCAAGCTTATGAATGGCGATACATTTATTCTTAACGTTGTTAATGAAAAAACATAGAAAGAACCACTTAAAACAACTTTTTTTGGCACCTCTCCCATAGCTGCACGCGAGTAGATAACATCTTAGACTTTGACGGTCACAGCAAAACCCTTTTCAACCACAGCAAACTTCATTTTCAGCAGTTAAGTTGCCTTGATCACAGTGTTCTAAAAATACTTGATCCCATGATGTTGACCCATTCCTTCTGTGGAAGCATTGAGTCTATTAGTCCACAGGCACTCTCCTTTGTTATGAATGATGCATTGACAGTTTTGTATATAATACCTGCATTACTCAAGTTTGCCTGAATCTTAACTTTTCCTGAACATTAAATGCAACTTTCTTCTCAAATGTAGTTTTTATGCAATGTAAGTCGACTGCAAAAACATCTACCCAGATGAAAGGATCGGTGGTTTCAGTTCCGACTCAACCATCAGTCATGATGATCAGTCATGGGTTGTGCGTAGACCATTATGCAAACAATACAGTACATCCCCATAGCAACATAAGCCACAGGATGCAGTCTCTCTCTGATGGGGTGTTGCGTGTGGCAAACACAAAATCACAATCATGCCATCGCGTGTCGTGCAGTGTACATAGCCTATTTCTTCATATTTATCTAAAAAATTGTGTTTAGTTTTGCTGTGTATGTCATCCCAAGAGATGGGAGGGTTTGGTCACAATGTGAATCCAGTACAACACACAAATATAGTATACAATACAGTATATATTTGGGTGGAGTTATTATGTAAAATAGAACTGTCAAATTCCAATCATTTTGCTCAGTCAGCTCTTTTACCCTCTAGGAACGAGACTGGTTTATTTTGAGTTGTTTATTTCTTTCTCACACACATGGTTCTAGTTTTTTGAGTCTTCCCATTTGGGGGTCATACAAGAGTAATTTTGCAGGAGGAAAGGCATTAGATGCTTTCTACAATACGACGGCTGTTGACTTGTTACTAACTTGGAACACTTTAAAATGACTTCCTGCAGTGCTAATAGCCTTTATATTTGGAAATGGGTTTTGTGAAAACAATTACTTTACCTCATTTGAGTTGCTTGACTTGAGTTCGATGTGCATCATTTATTTGGGTTCTGTACTGAGATGTGGAGCCACATGTAAATTGCACAAGTCAACTCAAATCTGGCTAATTGATTTCCATTTGATCAAGTGTAACAATTTGAAATGTTAATGAACTCTTTCTGAAATTTCATTAGACATTTATGGGCTGTTATTTTAATGAACATTTTGCTGTGTTTGGAGTGACTGTCTAATGCTGAGATATAATATACGTTGACTTAGTGAATCAAATGAGTTCTGTTGAATTGGCTGGATGCATCCTCTATTGACAAGTTCATTTGAAGCATTAGGCCAGTTTTTTTTTTTTTAGATTTGCACATCTTAATTTCAGTTCAAATATTAGATTTTAAACTTGAGTTTTGAATGGGATTAAACTGGCCATAGAGCCACTAGAGATGGTTTCTAGTTTAAACAAAATATTAAAATAACAACTGTTTTCTTGCAGATCTTGACCTGTCTGATGCTTTTGATGATAATGAACGTAAGTAAAAAGTACTCTTATCTTCACTGTATATGGCCCATTTTATGCATGTCTATTTTTGTATGTTAAATAATAATATAATAATATAAACAAGGCTCAACCCTATTTTTTTTTTTGTTTTTTTTTTCAAATTGTGGTTTAAATTTGTACTTACCCTGCCAAAATTGTCACTGGCCCCACCAAAAAAATAATAAATGAATAAATAAAAAAGTTTTGTTGTTGTTTTGACCTATGTATCATTATATTCTTAAAAAAGAGAAAATCAAAAAGAGAAATCAATTCAGTACTCACGATCTGTTTTCTATGCACAACAACAATAAAGGGATGGTTAACCAAAAAATGAAAATTCTATATAATAAATGTATTGCATAATTTCATCAAATTGATTGTGAAATATTAAAGCCATAGATGAGAACCACTAACCACATAGGCCTATGCCTATCTATATTTATTTAAATGAATTTCAGGTAACGCTTTAGTTAGGATACTGACTGTTTATTAGTACTTATAAAACACATATTAATGCCTTTTTCTGAATGATCATATTCTACATCACTAATCCTACCCAATACCTAAACTTAACAACTACCTTACAAACTATTAATTTCATATTTCATAGTTAACCCATTTAATCCCAATTTTTTCCCAGACACAAAAATATCCAAATCATGTGTCATTAGTATCCCTTTGAAACAATCAATCATAATTTTTAGAAATTTTCATGGAAAAGTGTGTGAAAAAGTGTGTTTTATGATCGGTCACAATTGTGACCGGTGGGATACTGTGTTGTATCAACCAATTGTATTGATTTAATATAGGTCTATTTGACCTATGCAGTGTGTTTGTGTGTGTTTTTGTGCGTGTGTGTGTGTGTTTTTTTTTTTTTGTGTGTTTTTGTGTCTGTGTGTGTGTGTGAGTGTGTGTGTGTGTGGGGAGATCAGACATCAGAGGAGACGTGACCATGTGTGAGTGTGTGTGTGTGTGTGTTTGTGTATGTGTGTTTGTGTGTGTGTGTGTGTGTGTGTGTGTGTGTGTTTCTCTGTGTGTGTCTGTGTGTGTGTGGAGATCAGACATCAGAGAAGACGTGACCGTGTGTGTTTGTGTGTGTGTGTGTGTGTGTGCGTGTGTGTGTGTGTCTGTGTGTGCGTGGAGATCAGACATCAGAGGAGACGTGACCGCGTGTGTGTGTGTGTGTGTGTGTGTGTGTGTGTCTGTGTCTGTCTGTGTGTGTGTGTGTGTGTGTGTGTGTGTGCGTGGAGATCAGACATCAGAGGAGACGTGACCGCGTGTGTGTGTGTGTGTGTGTCTGTCTGTGTGTGTGTGTGTGTGTGTGTGCGTGGAGATCAGACATCAGAGGAGACGTGACCGCGTGTGTGTGTGTGTGTGTGTGTGTGTGTGTGTGTGTGGAGATCAGACATCAGAAGAGACGTGACCGTGTGTGTGTGTGTGTGTGTGTCTGTGTGTAAAATTAGGTAGATAGTAAGGTAGAACAGTTAGCCTATGTGTATTAGTATGTAGATACAATGGGTTATCCCACCGGTCACTATTGTTGCCGTTGACATGTTTGTGAGTTCTTTGACCACATTAAACAAAGTTGAGTAATTGCAAATGCATATATCAATACTAGACACCTTAAACATGATATGTACCAAAAATCTATGTCCTATCTTTATGTTAACATACTTTACCACCCTTTTCTTTGGGAGCTTTCTTGCTGCCAGTGCCATCCTCTTCTCTTGGCGCAAACAGGAAATAAACAGCTCTGGTCATGTGACAATTTACAGTAAACATGTGACAATTTACAGTAAACATGCGACACTGCACATATTTCATTGAGACCCTTTATTATTTCAATATCTGCTGGAAATGCATTGATAGATAATTTAGTAACATTTTTATAGCCTTAGAAATGAAACTTTTTTTTACAGTCACTATTGTGACCGGTGGGATTATAGTGAGAATTGGACCCTAATCTAAAGTGTGACCAAATATCAGACTCTGATTTCTTGTTTTGGTTGCTCCTGTCTAACTCACAAACAAATAACAAATAGACCACCCGTGGATCTTACTCAACTCTTGTAAGTTTTGGTTTATGTTGCGTTGGCCTATGCTACACTTACTTATACTGATACCTACCAGCGTGCACGTAGCATCATGCAAAAATAAAGGTATAAAGTAACAGATGCGAATGTTAAAGGGATAGTTCATCCAAAAATTAAAATTAGCCCATGATTTACTCACCCTGAAGCCATCCTAGGTGTATATGAAATTCTTCTTTCAGACGAATACAATCAGAGTTAAATTACAAAATGTCCTGGCTCTTCCAAGCTTTATAATAGGAGTGAATGGCTGTATGTCTTTGGAAGTCCATCAAAGCGCATCTATTCATGATTAAAGTGCTCCACACGGCTCAGGTGGGTAAAGGCACTTGGTGTTTTAAGCCCCCAACGGCGCCTTCCAGGCAGCAAGGGGATGGGTAGGGTTAGCTGCCTCTAAGGAGCCATTGGGGGCCTAAAACACCATCGAGCGGTGGGTAAATAAAGGCCTTCTGAAGTGAAGCGATGTGTTCGTGAAAGAAAAATATCCATATTTAAAATAACTAGCTTCCGGCAGACGGCCGTACGCATCGATTTACGCCAAAAGAGTAGCACTTGAACTTGATGCACAACGTAATGACGGAAATTGACGCCTCTCGCTGTCCAAACAAACAGGGCTGGGCAACTGCGTTCGTCATAACATTGTGCGTCAAGTTCAAGTGTTACTCTTTTGGCGTAAAACAATGCGTACAGCCGTCTGCTGGAAGCTAGTTATTTTAAATATGGATATTTTTCATACACAAACACATCGCTTCACTTAAGAAGGCCTTTATTAACCCCCGGTGATGCGTGATGGACTTCCAAAGTCATACAGCCATTCACTGCCATTATAAAGCTTGGAAGAGCCAGGACATTTTTTTATATTGCTCCGATTGTATTCGGCTGAAAGAAGAATGTCATATACACCTAGGATGGCTTCAGGGTGAGTAAATCATGGGCTAATTTTCATTTTTGGGTGAACTATCCTTTTAATGCTGTATTCGTAATCGTAGTGACCCGTGATCAATTTATTCCGTGTGTTTCCTAGAATGGGCAGTTTGCGTGATCTACAAGTAGTACTGGTATTACATAACATGCAGTTGCACATACATGCAACTCAGAAACAGATGTGCCACAAACTGACTACATGTTTGGGAAAAAAAAAATACAGATTTGTAAATTTAACATTTACATTACATTTAATTAGATTTTTTAATTAGCCACCAGATGTGCCACTTAGCAGAGCGGCATGTGCAAATGGCTTCTGTGAGTAAGATGCCATGCCACTTAATGTTAATATATGAGGGGCCGTACAAGCCAAAATCCATTTTTTTACTGTCACACTCATTCATTCTCCTTTCACATACATACATTTCTACTCACACACACTTACATTCTCCTTTCACATACATACATACATTTCTACTGTCACACACACTTACAATAATGTGCTGGAATGTATTGACCAAATGCAAAGAGAAACAGATTATTTTGTGCATGATAGGCTGCATTGAGAACTCTGTGATCACATTCAAACCCTATGTGGATTTCTGTCAGTCTCAAGATTAGTTGAGGATTCAAGAAATAGAGCAGCAGTAAATACATTGGAGTCCTTATATGGATGTCTAAATGTAGTGCACTGCATCCAGACAAAGAATCAGGTCTGAGAACAGTTATGTCCTGTTGCACACACAGGAGAGGCTGTTTTTGGTGGCACATATCATTTTTATTTCTGTCACACACTGTACAATCTGCAAATTCAACAAAGACAATAATAAATAATTTTTTGTTTCACAGTGTTGAAATAGCTGGCAGCGTGACTTCATGTCAAAAAGTGAAACGCTCTTTCAATAAACTCACATTACACATTCATCTGATACTGTATGGTCACAGAGAATGAAATTCCACCAAATAAAACAATACTGACATTAACATTTCAGTAATCAGATAAAGCTCAATTAACATACACCAACTCTATACAAGCTCTTTACGTAGCTTTACCATATGTAAAGTATTAATTTTCATTTTTGGGTGAACTATCCCTTTAATGCAGTATTCGTAGTGACCCATGATCAATTTATTCCGTGTGTTTCCTAGAATGGCAGTTTGCGTGATCTACAACATACGCGCAAGTAGTACTGGTATTACATAACATAATATGTTACATGTATTAATACCACTACTGGGCGCACAGAAAACAGAGCGTGAGTACTGAATGGAGTTCTCTTTCGCATCTTCTTGGGCTTGAATCTAAATGGTTAAAAATCACGTGAATGTTTAAATTGACAGAACTTAAAAACACGTGCAAATGATAACCTTTCGTGACTACGCAGCACTGGCTCGATCGGCCAAGTGACAATTCCATCAGCTGTACCGAGCGTATTTCACACTGGCCCGGGCCATCCTGCAGTCCTTATTATCAAGCCCCGTGTCCACCTTATTTTTCAACGTGGAAGCAAGCTATTTTCTGTGAATGTGCGAGACTTCTGATTCATTAGCCGCTATATGGAAATAATGAGAAGAATAAAGTGCGGCAAATGGTCAAACTATTTGCGCTACGAACCAGTGTGTCTATAATTATGAGAATACATTAAAATAATAGGGTAAGAAATACCAGTTTGCAATATCAAGCAGCATAACAAGCTTTTTTGAACATCTAAAAATAACTGGAAACGGATGACACCGGAAGCCAGGCACATTCAATTTACAAATGTGAGCACATAAGAGTGTGTTACAATTTACACACTCTTACGTAAAAAAATAAGGTGGATAAAGTAATGTTTTTAATGTGGAATACCATACTTCGATCCTCGTTTATGTGTTAACTATTCCGTTGTGTCACTCATATTGTATTTTCAAAAAATTAACAATATTATGATCTTAAGCTCCTGCAAAACCAACGGAGAAACCAGCAGTGAAACCAGCCCCACCCAAAAACTCAGATCCAGGTAATGGTAATTTTTTGTGTGTGTGTTTGTTTTGCATATAGCAATGGAATTATGTTTGAGCACATCATTTTACAGTCGTATGGACTGTTTAAGGTACATTGCGGTATACGTAGAATGACTAACATGAGTGCTACCTAATTTATAGTTTTGTCTTGCTCTTCTAGAATTTGATCTGACAGATGCCTTCGATTCAGGTAAGACTGAGTGGGCTATGATGGGCACAATTCGTTTTTTAAACTCTTTTTGAATATTTTTGTGTGTGTGTGTTATGCATGTTAGTATCCCTCTGAATTTGTTAAGTATCTTGTAATTTTCTTTATTAGGACATGGTTCTTAATAATAATAATTATAAAACCTAGTTAACTTCTGGTCCAACTTCTGGCCATTTCATTTCAGTTACTGTATTTAAATGTAAAATATCTCTTTATGAGCATTGTTTTATTGTACACAGACCCGAAAAAACCTGCTGTGGTCCCCCCAAAATCAGGAGATGGTAAGAAATCATTATGCTGGGGTGTTTGTCATTTTTATGTACATAAAGTTCATGGGTTACACTTTATTGTAAGACAGTGAGGGCTACGGTGGCCGAGAGAGCTCAACACATGCAAATAGAAAAAAACACCCGCAAATTAAGAAAACATCTTCATCAGTTTCACAACACACGTGTGCTCCAAATAACACAACCAAATCCAGAAACGCGCTGCAAAAGTTCACAACACAACCAAATACAGAAACGCGCTGCAAATAGCATAGACCACAACGGATGTTTCTAGGGGAACCACAATGTTTCTAGGGGAACCAAATAAGTGACGAACCCGACTTGATATTATTTGAAAAGATGCTAAAACAACTAAAAATCAAGATATTTTGAATACATCTTTCTAGTTTTACCAAGATCTATATTATTTTGTTGGGTAGAAATTGTGAGTGGTGGTGGGGGTGGGGTCTTCAAATATTGTTGTGGAACCTTGAAGTTAAAAAAGTTGAGTTCCTCTGAGGTCTCGTTGTTACAATATAATTATACATTTAATATTAATGAATAACTTGTACTTACTATAGGGTTAGGATTAGAGTTTGTTTTAGGGTTGCATACAATTATGGGTAACACTTTATTTTACAGTGTCCTTGTTACAAGTTACATGTTATTACTGTAGTAATAACAATAAATCATGCATAATTATATGCAACTAACCCTAATCCTATAGTAAGTACATGTAGTTAATTATTACTCAGTACTTAAATGTATAATTACACTATAACATGGACACCTTAAAATAAAGTGTAACTCAATAATGCATAATTTACTGTTACTATAGTAAGTACATGTATACTTTATAACAAGGACACTTTAAAATAAAGTGTTAACAGTTTATGTAGTAATGTTTGTTTAACTGACCCATTGTGCATTTAGTTTAATGAGCTCATTTAAGTTGATTTATTACTTGTTTGTAAATGAGTGTGTTAATACAATGTAAGGTGTATTTCCTTTTTATTGTATTTGCAGATAAAAAGAAAACATCTGATTTTGGAGGTAAACTTCACACACACACACACACACACACACACACACACACACACACACACACACACACACACACACACACACGTCATTGTAGGTTAATTATGTTTTTAAATCTGTTATTTTTGTACAGTAATCAACCTACTAATGCAATGCAAACAAATTAACATTATGATTTCATTTTCAGATGAATTTGATCTGTCCGAAGCATTAAATCCAGGTAAAAAAGTTGCAAAGTTGCTTTCTTTGGACATTGTAGATTCTGTTTTTGTCTTGTTTACAATATATTTACATTCGAGGCACACTATATTCATAGATACTCAGCTGGAAAATGTAAAGCTAAAACTTACTAGCTCATTTTCTGCTGTTCATGGCTATTACGATTGCTAACAGTTTTTTACTGTTCTGTTTTAAAGGTGCTATTCAATGAGTAACATCATGCCATAGGCTTTCTTAAAAACAAAACAAAAAAACCTTAAAACATTCTTCAAAATATCTTCATTTGTATTAATTATGAATGACCATAGATACATTTTCTATTTCTACAGATCTTGATCCCAAAAAACCTGTTGTCCCACCCAAAGAGAGAGGAACTGGTATGTTTCTGCCAACATGTTTGGGTTACACTTTATTTTACAGTACGTGTGCTTACAGTGTAGTTACATTATAAAGTACTGGTAATATAAGGTAACTACATTGGTTAAGGTTAGGTTTAGGGTTAGGTTCAGGGTTAGTACCTAGTTACTGTATGTACATGCAAAACAGGACTAAAAATAAAGTTCTACCCATGTTTGTTTGCATCTATTAGGGTCTTGCACCACCCTTATGTCTAAAAAAAAGCTGGTAATAGTGTAATTCTTGGGGTCTATTTTACTGTTTAAGAGAGATAAAACTGGAGTACTGTACATAGAATTATGTAATTTATTTTATAATGCATGGCATTAGTAAAAAAAAAATACATTACTCAGCCAGGGAACATGCATAAATCTTGTTTATTAAAGTTCTGGTGGCAAGGCTTGATGAGCACAGTATTCCTTGAGGTGTTGAGGAATTTCCCCAATGGAAAGCATATTTCCACTGTGTGAATCGCTTCCTATTCCATATATAGTGTGCTGTGTTTTATTACTATATAGGAATTAGTGAATGTGTTCACAAGTGACCGATTGGATGGAAAAAGAGTGCAGAATTGTCATCTTTTTTTTTTTCTTTTTTTTTTATCGAGAAAATAAAATGCAAATTGTAAATGCGGATCTTCTAAATGAGAATTTTGTCTTCATTTAGAAACACGCTAGATTATAAATAAACTTTAAACTAACATTATTACAAAAAGCCACAAACTGACATTTTTACTTTAATTACAATTATAGATTATGTGCACATTTTTAAATTTGGTGAAGTCCATCAGGGGCAAAATTGCTTATGTAAGTTGATGACAGGTTTTTTTTTTTTTTTTTTTTTTTTTTTTTAAGGAAAATACATTAATGGAATATTTGTTTAAATTCACTATACACTTAGGTAGCAGTCTTTATTCAAAAACCTCATTTAATTGAGGTAAATCAACACTTTAAAAAGTGTGAGGGACTGAAAGATTACTGAACCCAATTAGATTCTTATGTCCATTAAACTGCTATTCTTGTGAAATCTTGCATGAATTTTTCATTTAGGTGGTGGATCTTTTGATGACAAAGACCTTTTTGATGTGAATAAGGATGGTGAATACGTGCCCGATAAAGGCCGAAGTGGAGGTTTGTGTCAAGTTTTACATCTTTCTTTTAAATCAGTTTTTCAGCTTGATTTAGTACTGTAAGTTGTCTTCAATTTGAAGTTTGCATCTCTGTTCATAGCAGAAGATCAAATCCAGAGTTAAATTGTAAACAGATGTCACCCAATTCAATTGTAGGAAAAATCTCCCAACAAACATCATATAACCATAACTACTTGCAGTCATTTTCTAAATAAAAAACGTTAATTTAAAAGATGTTCTTCATTGTCCATAATTATGTTACTTTAGAGAATTTTAAGAGAAAAATAGAACCAACAGAGTTGGCCATGGAACTTATTCCACATTCAATATTTTCAGCATGCTTCGCTTGGGTTTCCTATGGAAGCTTGTTTCCGCCACTGAATAAAAAATAAAAAAGGCATTTTTATCTTACAATTCTGACTTTTCTCAGAATTGCATGATATAAACTCGCAATTGCGAGTTATAAAGTCTAAGATAAAAAGTCGCAATTTTTATTCTGTGGCTGAAACAAGCTTCCATATTTTCCCATATGGGTTTCTGTGACTTAAATATAAGCTTTACGTCTAACCCATTTGGAATAAATGCTAAATACAATCACGATTACCTTGGTAACATATGTTACTAAATGTACAGTACTGTCTGTGAAGTACATCAGTGCTGTGAGTGAATCTGACTCTGGTTTTTGGTTTTGGTTAAAGGGGGAGGAGCAGACCCTGGTTATGATGATCAAAGCGGTATTTATTTCCTTATACTTATGCCAGATGTTTACCATCTGGTTCATAATTGTTTATTTTTATCTACTGTAACAAAACATTTACATATTTAATAGTAAAATATGTCTTCATTTGCTGGGTGATAATTTGAATGTAATTTTCTCATTAGGCGGTGCCTCTGAACAACCTCAAGGTAAATATTATTTGCACTAATTTTATTTAAATAGTACTAATGTTACATTTATCAGTAATTGTCTGCAGTAACTGTCGGTCACAAAATGAAGGCTGTTATGGAGTTTACCTAAGGATAAATTGTCCACTGAAATATAAAGCCGACATGAGTGAGTGCCTCTGGCTGGTGTTTTTGTTTCAGCTCTCTCATGCTCTGTTTTCTAGCTGTTTGTCCTGACAGAAGCTTTGTTTACTTGCCAATGGTGTCTTTCTCAGTGGAGTTAGCATGTCCTCTGTTTTAGTTTCTGTTATTTTGGGGGGGTTTTATCAAGAATGAGTGACCACAAAAAGCTAAAATGTTTCACTCTAAATATTGAGTGAGACCATGGAAACAGTGGCAGTCTGATGACTAACTGTCACACATTTCTTGCATAAGGACAGGGCGGTCCAACAGACACAAACAATTATTGTGGGCAGTCATGTTGAGGTTTTTCCACTAGGTGATTGTTTTCTTCTGTGTTGGAATAGTACATGGGTGGTGAATATCATGTGCAGTGCCTTTTAGTATCTGAAGACTGATAGATTTGACTGTTCATTCTGCCACTGGCTGTGCCCTAAATCTCTGCTTCGATTGCCTGTTGTTGCAGATCTAAACCAGCAGTGGCTCCAGCTTATCAAGATGCTAGGCGATAATATACCAGAAGGCCTCAGTGTCTGGATTGCCGGGTTTTTACAAGTAGTAGAGCCCCTGCTAGAGCAGTTTCGGGGACTTCTGAATGTAACGGAGGAAAAGGCAGAGCTCTAAATGTCTTGTATAGTACCCTTCTTTGCTTGTGTTGGGGTGAAATGGTTTTAAACATTGTTTACATGGTTTGGTTTTAAGGCTGGGGCTGCTGGTGCTCATGGTTTATGGATGAGATGCATATTTGGTCATGATCAAGATTAATCATATTGGTTTTGAAAATTTGGCAATACGGAATTAATTTCATTGTATTGCTGACTGGTTTGACTGCTTTCTTTTTATGTTGGTAAGGATTATTAAAAGCCTATACACTCCCATTCAGAAGTTTGGGGTCAATAAGTGCGTGTTAAGAAATGTTTCTTAAGCACCACATCAATCGCCAGTGTCATCATGATCCCTCAGATATCATTCTGATATGCTGCAGTAATGGCTGTTGGACATTCAGCTTTGCATCACAGGAATAAATTACATTTTAAAATGTTACAATATAAAAGTTTAAATTGCAAATAATATATTCACTGTATTTTTGATCAAATAAATGCAGCCTTGGTGAGCATAAGATACTTGTTCTCAAAAACATAAAAAAGCTTACTTAGTCTGACCCTAAACTTTTGAACAGCAGTGTATTTTTGATTGTTATGAATCTGTTAGAGTGTACAAATAAATGATAATTCTGATTATGAAATAGATAATACACTAGTGATTCAGTTATTTTAGATCAAAAAGAGGGGTGTGAATCCCATGTCCATATTTTTCCTCAGGACATCCTCAATGACTTCTGGTCTTTTTTTACCATCCCTTTTGTTGTGTTGACACATTGCAGATACATAGGATATCCTCAGATTTTTTGCCAATGAATAGATCTAGCAGTGGGACTGGTTTTGAATGGGTTTGAGAAGGCGTTTCTTATCTCCGCTCGGTTTTGTGGAATTAACCCCAAGGCTATTGAGCATTCCATTACTTTGCTTTCTTTTCCTCTGCTCATGGAAGCCATCTTTTTACCTTTTTTTTTTTTTTTTGAAAAAAGAACATTTGAGGTTGAAACATTGTAGCACAATTCTCTTTTGACTAAAACTTGGTTTTAGGCTTACTTGACGTATCAGACGTACCAGAGGATTGAAATTGGCAAATCTTTGCCCTGTTGTGTGCGTCACAACTGAAAGCTTTAGCGCAAGCAGGGATTATGCCATCCTAAATCTCAAAGAGAGCAGAGGCGCTATAGGGATTTTTTTTTTTTTTTACCCCAGATAATGATGTTTCGTCTAAAAAAAGACTCTTAAAAATGTAGTTTTATTGGCATCAATGTTTCCATGAAGAACCTTTAGAAACTTCCCATCGCACAAAAGGATCTTCATAGTGGTTAAGAGTTGTTTAGACACACACACACAAGAACATTTTTAGCTGATCCCCCTCCCCCTCCACGCACATTATTGTAATGTTTATTTACCACATAGCAGGCATTCATCCTATTGTAAGAGCATGGTAGTTTGCATTTACTGCTGTTAATCTATTGAATATTTCAGTGTTGTCTGGTTTTGTTTCTCATGATAGATGCCTTTAACATTGGTATTGTTTGGTGTCCGTTTTGATGTATTGGTTCTCAATTGTAGTATTTCAGGCTCACATTTTTTCTTTTCTTAAGTTTGTCTGGTTTCTTTTCCACAGAAGTGGCTATTTTCTCTGTCATCTTTGATTTTTTTTTTAAGCATTTTAGCTACTTTTTGTGTTCACTTTCCTTTTAATAAAGTGAAATGTGAGAATTCCCTCTGTTTGATTCATATCATATAGTCTGTGACCAGTTATTTTAATTGTCAGCATATCTCACTGGGTAAATCTCACCAACAATGGCATGGTAAGAATGTATTAAGCATCTGTGAAGAACACTGGCCTAGCAGTTGCCTCTTATATTATCTAGCTGCCTAAAGTTTAGGGAGGTAAATCTGCATAGCTTTAGATCTGAAACTACAGTATTTTGTAGGAGGTTAACTTCAAACATTAGTTTGGAAACCTCTATTTATTTAGTCAGGTGAACTCCTGCATGCCTGGTTGCATACACAAAAATGGGTGTATGCAGGCAACACCCAGCATGTTTACACCGTATCATGACACAGCAATATTAGAGCAACTCCACAACTACATTTTAAATTTAGTTAATCAAAATTGCACAATGTCAGATACATAGTTAGTTAACTACTTCCAATGTTATGAACCTCCTCTTTCTGACCAAAGAGAGTTAAATAAACTTCATTATTTAGCAATTGGATGATTTTGAATGCATGCTGTAAACTGTATTAGTTGTTATTGCTTATATTTACACATGTCAAGTTGAAGAACAATATGTTCAGGAACATTTGCCAAATGTTCTGTGGAGAATAGGAAACTCCTGTTGCACCCCCTAGTGGCAAAAACATCACAGTTTGCTTGTCCTCTTGTTAAATGGCCATGTCTCTTTAGTTTTGTCATCAAGCTCCTACTAATAACAGATGTAGCCATTACAAAAATATGTGTATTATACACTTCAGAAGCAATTTGAAACTAGCCCTTGTCCTTCTCTTTTCTTGTGTGTTCTGTCCCTTTAAATTGATCCCACAGGCGGAACCATGGCTGCCATCATCAGCTCTGTGGGTGTTGCTCTGCTCGGTGCCGCCTCAAGTTACTTTGCCTATCAGAAAAAGAAACTGTGTTTCAAAGTACAAGGAGGTGAGTTCAACACTTCTATCCAGGATTCTGAATCCTTATACAAGCACTAGCTTGGTTTTGATTTATGTTGCTTGCTTATCTGAGCAGTTCAAAAAGAGAAGAGAAAGAATACTTCACAAATAAGCTGTTTACCTTCACAAACATACTTTTTTTTACTCAAACTATTTGACCTCTTTTAATAACTTGTTCCACAATTATATATAAATGCTTTCGGGAGCCACAGTACATGGTTAACCTTAGCTCAACTAACACAGCAGCTCTTGTAGAGGAAGTGGGGGTTGGGCGCATGACGTGGCAGGCAGTTTAACTGCTCTGCTTGTATTACAAAAGCCCTCGAGGCCTCAACAGGTGGCTCTGTGGCGCAATGGATAGCGCATTGGACTTCTAAGCTACACTTAGAGAAGTGATTCAAAGGTTGTGGGTTCGAGTCCCACCAGAGTCGAGTTTTTTGAGAGAATGATGAAAAAAGGCTAACAACACAAGTAGCAGTGTTTTGTCCAAGTGTGAATGGTGTTACCATAGAACTTTAGTAACTGATTTTTCAAAATACCATAAACAAAATTGACTCGCACTTTATATTAGGTGTCTTTAGTTACTATGCGCTTACATAAATAAGTACAAAAATAAGTACAAAGTAGTTGTTGTTTTGCAAAACACTTTTGCTGCTATTGAGGTGGGATACGGGTAAGTTTAGGGACAGGTTTGGTGGTTAGGTTTAAGGGAAAGGTCAACAGAGTAATTGTAGATGTAATTACAGAGATTAATTTCAACTGTAATTAGATGCAGGTTTTATAAAAAATAGATAAGTACATTGTAAACACATGTATGTACACAATAAGTGCATTGTTACAAATTATTTATTTAAATATTAGTACATAGTAGTTAAAGATACCTAAACTGACACCCAAAATTGTTTCATGGGATAAGCTAAAGGGTACATTTTCTTATAGGGGAAGATCCAGAGAGTGGCAAAAACCGTGGTACTCAGTCTGATCCACAAGGTAAGCATGATAGTGCCAACATAGCGAATTTAAGAAAATGTAATTCTGACCCCACGTCATATGCAAAGTTATTTGTGCTTGTTTCAATCAATTAACATGGATACCAACCACAAATTTTGTCATGGTAGTGTATGATTTATTTATTTATTTTTCCCAAGTTAAAATGATCACATGATCTTTTGGGAAACATTCTAATATTCTGGTTTGGTGCACAAGAAACAGTTGTGCTGCTTAATTGTTTTTTTTTTTTTTTTTTTTTTTTTTGTGTGGAAACTATAATTCTTTGAATAGCGAGTTCAAAAGAATAGCATTTATTTGTCATTTGTTACAAAAATTTTTACTATCACTTTTGATCAATTTAATGCATTGTTGCTGAATCAATTCATTTCTTTTTGTGTGTGTGTGTGGTTTATATACAGTCATCAGTATTAAATCATAGAGTTTTGTTCAAATTAAGTATTCAGAAAAGTAGTATTTTTTTTTTTTACATATTTTCTTAAAAGATGATAATTTGTTTTTATATGGATTTCATGCTTTCTGATGCAGCTACCAAGTAGATAACAATTTACTCTTTTCTCCCCCATAGTTCTCAGCAACCTGCTCCGTTCATCGTAACCGCAATTGGATCTGCGCACTGAAAGAGAACATCTAGCATGTCCAGTTATGGAGAGCCTATAACCCTGTGGGAAACATCTGTTATATGAAAGGCTGGTTTAAGGCTAATTTAAAAAAAAAAAAAAATTGTGTTGATTTTATTTTTTATTAGATTCTCTAAGTTGTAATGCATTTTTTTTTTCTGTATTCAACATTTTTCTTGACTATGTGTTTATCTTTGAAAGAGGTAGAAGTAATATGTCACTTGTAAAAAACACAAAAATATGATTTTATTGGTCTTTTAGGATTTCAAGTGCCAATGTAAGATACTACACTTTAAATGGACAAATGTGTTACTATTTTTGTAGAAGTATTGCAAGTTGCATAAGGGACTTGCTATTGTAAAGCACAAGCTGTCTGTTTACAGGTGAATGCATCAGTTGTTTATTTTTGTTCGTTCTAACATTACATGCGTAATCTGAATTATAGACTGCCTTCTTTTACAATAAGACAATGGATGGATGGATCAAGATGATGATGATGTATGCTGATGAATATCGAATTGACTGGTGACAAAATGCCAACTAAAATAAAACTGACATGGAATGAGTTTAAAATTATGGGATGCTAACTTGCTTATCATTTACATTTTCTATATTTAAATTCATTTAAAATAGAAAATAATCATTTGAGATTAAAAGGTAAAAGCTTGTTTTTTTCCTTCTCATTATTAACCCGTTTTAGCCATTGTAAATACTGCTAAAGCAAAATGTACTGCACTTTTAGACTGGCCATTTTATACGCACAAGTCAACTTGCATTTAATGTGTTTAATTGAAATATGAACTACAGAACGAGCCTTGATGATTTATTGTCTGTCTGCTCTTTTTCCTGTTTTTTGGCTATTTTTCTTTGAATATGCATTTGGTTGTTCTTCCCAAAATAAAGCCATTGGTTCCTAGATTTAGAACATTGTTCTGTATTTTGGTGTTGCTTATACAGTAACGGCATATTTTGATCTTTAATTCGGCGCCGAGATTGTTTTCCTTAATTTAATTTTCAGTGTTCAAATCTTGTAATAAGTTTAATGACCCAATAATAGATAATGGTAGTATCATTATGATACTCTTTCTCATTCTATGTCCAGTAGTAGCGGGGGTTGAATGACCGCTGTCGCAATACCGTTATATCAAACCTTTTATTTTTTTCACTTGACTGAAGGCAGCGCTGCATGCTGTTTGAAGAAAGACCTGTGGTTGCACGACTATCATTTAATCGACTTTTCGATTTTTTTTTTTTAAACACTGCCATTTACTTTATAGAACTTGTTCCTCAAAGATTTCCCCTCGTTACTCCTAAGAGCGACATAAAAATCAGACTGAGAAATGACGGGTAAGCTGACCCTTCTAATATGTTTACGTCCAAATGTCTAGACCGAGTAACAATGTATTCGAGCTGACTTAATTATTAACTGGGGAAGGACGGTGTGATTTTACATAAACCAACAAACTAGATATAATAGGCTAATGTTGTTTTGAGAGAAATTGTGTATTCAAAGTGCTGTCAACAATATAGTAACTTGAGCACTCTATTTGCATATCAAGCCTGTTCATTTCAAGTTCAGTCACTGACCATGTCATCCAGTTGTGTCATTTTGCCATCTGCTCCTTTTGCCTGCCAGGGAGTCAGGAGGACACAGGAAAACAACTGAGGTGAAATCTTGTGTAGGCTATATCAGTAACTAGCTCACAATGGCGGGTGAATGTAATGGGTCATTGAGAGAACTGGAAACCTTGTGTGCTGTTTGAAACCCTCCTTATGCCAGTCAAGAAATATTTCTTCTTCTTTTTTAATTACTATTAGCCTACTATTCAGATGTGTGCTAGCACTTGTTGGCTGCTTTTCCTTAACTAATAGCTGGTCCATTAAAGCTACAAAATTAATATCATTCAAGTCCGAAGTTTATTTAAAAAAAATTAAATTAAGATCATGATCATCATTTCAAATAAAACACTTTACAACTTCGAAAAAAAAAAGTTTTTACAGTGTGTTGTGTATTGGTCCAAAGCACATGTATTGCACTATGCCTCTGTTTACTATTTCTGTCTGATATTTTGTGTCTCTTTCTCTCAGAGGCTCAGGCCTTTGTGACCCTGGCCACTACAGATGCCTATTGCATGGGATGTATAGTGGTAGGCAAAAGTTTGCGCAGACATGGAACATCAAGGAAGTTAGTGGTGATGGTTTCCCCTAATGTTTCTAGGGTAGGAAGGTGAGTGAGCAACTGTCCTCCGCTATTAATTCTGAAATAACATCAATCCTCTCCTGACAAACTTCAGAAGTGAGGGCTAAGAAGAGTGATTAAGCTACTTCTGTACATTTAGCTTTATAATATGACTTTCAAAAGGGTAATTCTTTCCCATGCATGGTACTATTAAGTCTGTAATAGTTTTCATATTCAATCCCAGTGCAACATTAATCTTTCTTTGGGTTGCTTCTCATCTATCTTGGATTGTTTTAGACTTTTTTTTGCCTCATTGATTTTTATGCATTCTTCTAGATTGACCCTGGAGGAAGTGTTTGATGAAGTTGTCGTGGTAGATGTGTTGGACAGTAGAGACCAGGCACATCTCACCTGGCTGGGACGTCCTGAACTAGGGGTCACCTTCACCAAACTCCACTGCTGGACCCTTACACAGTTCAGCAAGTGTGTGTTCTTGGATGCAGACACACTTGTGAGTAATTGATTCTGTTATGATAAATGAAAGTAAAGATGGCCATTACAGTACACCAAGGTGTTCAAAGCTTTAGGAACACACAGAATACATAACTAAATATTTTGTGCACAATATGCAATAATAAATAAAGTGCCACGGGCTGCATATGTTACAGTGCAGGTACATACTTTGAGGATAATTTATAAGTTGATGGCCCCACAACTAGGCTGTTATATTATTCTGTGCCGCAGGTACTGTGTAATGTTGATAAGCTGTTTGAATACGAAGAATTGTCTGCTGCACCTGATACAGGCTGGCCGGATTGCTTCAACTCTGGGGTATTTGTGTTCAGGCCCTCCCTGAATACCCATACACAAATACTGGAACACGCCGCACAACACGGCAGCTTTGATGGTGAGTCACTCGGTTATATTTAGTGTATATTACATTAAGATCTTTAAAGTTCAGTCTAAATCGGATGTGCCCAATGCGCGTTGGAACTTTAATTAGCCTCAAATGCTGTTTTGTCACATTTGTATTTTTAATCTTTAAAAGCAACAACAGGAGCATCACATACAGTGGGGAGAACAAGTATTTGATACACTGCTGATTTTGCAGGTTTTCCCACTTACAAAGCATGTAGAAGTCTGTAATTTTTATCATAGGTACTCTTCAACTGTGAGTGACGGAATCTAACAAAAATCCAGAAAATCACATTGTATGATTTTTAAGTAATTCATTTGCATTTTATTGCATGACATAAGTATTTGATACATCAGAAAAGCAGAACTTAATATTTGGTACAGAAACCTTTGTTTGCAATTACAGAGATCATACGTTTCCTGTAGTTCTTGACCAGGTTTGCACACACTGCAGCAGGGATTCTGGCCCACTCCTCCATGCAGACCTTCTCCAGATCCTTCAGGTTTCGGAGCTGTCGCTGGGCAATACGGACTTTCAGCTCCCTCCAAAGATTTTCTTTTGGGTTCAGGTCTGAAAACTGGCTAGGTCACTCCAGGACCTTGAGATGCTTCTTACAGAGCCACTCCTTAGTTGCCCTGGCTGTGTGTTTTGGGTCATTGTCATGCTGGAAGACCCAGCCACGACCCATCTTCAATGCTCTAACTGAGGGAAGGAGGTTGTTGGCCAAGATCTCGCGATACATGGCCCCATCCTTCCTCCCCTCAATACGGTGCAGTCGTCCTGTCCCCTTTGCAGAAAAGCATCCCCAAAGAATGATGTTTCCACCTCCATGCTTCATGGTTGGGATGGTGTTTTTGGGGTTGTACTCATCCTTCTTCTTCCTCCAAACACGGCGAGTGGAGTTTAGACCAAAAAGCTCTATTTTTGTCTCATCAGACCACATGACCTTCTCCCATTCCTCCTCTGGATCATCCAGATGGTCATTGGCAAACTTCAGACGGGCCTGGACATGCACCGGCTTGAGCAGAGGGACCTTGCGTGCGCTGCAGGATTTTAATCCATGACGGCGTAGTGTGTTACTGGTTTTCTTTGAGACTGTGGTCCCAGCTCTCTTCAGGTCATTGACCAGGTCCTGCTGTGTAGTTCTGCGCTGATCCCTCACCTTCCTCATGATCATTGATGCCCCACGAGGTGAGATCTTGCATGGTGCCCCAGACCGAGGGAGATTGACCGTCATCTTGAACTACTTCCATTTTCTAATAATTGCGCCAACAGTTGTTGCCTTCTCACCAAGCTGCTTGCCTATTGTCCTGTAGCCCATCCCAGCCTTGTGCAGGTCTACAATTTTATCCCTGATGTCCTTACACAGCTCTCTGGTCTTGGCCATTGTGGAGAGGTTGGAGTCTGTTTGATTGAGTGTGTGGACAGGTGTCTTTTATACAGGTAACGAGTTCAAACAGGTGCAGTTAATACAGGTAATGAGTGGAGAACAGGAGGGCTTCTTAAAGAAAAACTAACAGGTCTGTGAGAGCCGGAATTCTTACTGGTTGGTAGGTGATCAAATACTTATGTCATGCAATAATATGCAAATTAATTCCTTTTTCGGTAACACTTTATAATAACGTTCAGTTGTAAGTCATTTATAAGTGGTTAGTTAATGATGAACTAATCATTTACAAAACATTCATAAATGATTAGCAAATGATATGCTAACATTTTATGTATGTTTTGTAAATTCCGTTACAAGTAATTTACTTGTATGAGTTAATGATTAACACTTCAGTTAATGATTAACTAATCATTTACAAAGCATGAATATGCGTTTCATAAATGTTTCATAAAATATGTTAAATGTTTTTGTATGTATGTAGCAATTAGGTGGTGCAGAAAGTGTTGTAAATGCCTTGAATACACGTACAGATCATTTGTAACAGGTAAGTAACAGTGTTCAACACAATGATGTGTAAACGCATGAATAAATCATTTACAAAACTTTCTGCATCCCCTAATCTAAAGTGTAAACTATTCATCACTTGTAAATGTGTTACACATCATTCGAGCTGCAGCCCTGTCTCACTCCACGACTCTGAGGGAGGAATTCTGTGTGTTTGTTACCAATTTTAACTGCAAATTTGTTGTTTGTGTACATTGATTTAATGATGTCATATGTTTTTCCTCCGATGCCGCACTGGATTAATTGAAGAAAAAGAACTTCATGCAAAATGGAATCAAAAGCTTTTTTGATGTCAACAAAGCATGAGAAAATTTTACTTTTGTTTTGGTTGGTTTGCTTATCAATTAAGGTATGGAGTGTGTATATATGGTCTGATGTGCGATATTTTTGTTGGAAGCCAATTTGACACTTGCTCAGGTCATTTCTGTCTCTGAGAAAATGTGCTAGTCTGCTGTTTAGGATGTTGCAGAAAAGTTTGCCTAGGTTGCTGTTTACACATATACCACAGTAGTTATTAGGGTCAAATCTGTCTCAGTTTTTATGGATTGTGGTAATAAGACCTTTGTTCCAGATGTTGGGCAATATACCTGAACTCAGGATGATATTGAAGAGCTTGAGGATGGCTAATATGAATATGTGGTCTGTGTATTTAATCATTTCATTTAGGATGCCATCGACACCACAGGCTTTTTGCGATTTCAGGGTTAGTATTTTGTCTAATAGTTCGGCTAGTGTAATTGGAGAGTCTAAGGGGTTCTGGTAGTCTTTGATGGTTGATTCTAAAACCCTCAGTTTGTTGTACAGGGCATTTTGTTCCTGATTTTTGTTTATAGTACTAAATAGGTTGGATAAGTGGCTCTGGATGGCTAGGTCTTGATGGTAAGATTTGTTTAGTGTGTTCCAATGTTTCCAGAAGTGGTTGGATTCTAAGTATTCTTCAATTTCCTTGAGTTGACTTATTGTGTTTTGGTCTTTTTTCTTTCTTAAAGTATTCCTATATTGTTTAAGTTTTCAGTGATAGAGATGACGGATATTCTCATTGTCGGCATCTCTGTGTTTCACTCACCTCTCTCACTCAACTCATTCACTCACTCACTCAACTTATTCACCTCACTCACTCACCTCTCTCACTCAACTCATTCACTCACTCATTCAGCTCACTCACCCACCTCATTCACTCACTCATGCACTCACTCACACACTCACATAATCACTCACTCTTTCACTCACTCACTCAACTAACTCACTCACTCACTCACTCAACTAACTCACTCACTCACTCACTCACTCACTCACTCACTCACTCACTCACTCAACTCATCTCACTCCAAGCAATCAACTCACTCACTAAACTCACTCAACTCACTCACTCCAATCACTCACTCACTCACTCACTCACTCACTCACTCACTCACTCACTCACTCACTCACTCACTCAACTCAACTCAACTCACTCACGGTACTATAGTACTGTCAAATATAAATCTATTAATGACATTAATATGACACAACCTGTCATGTATAGGAGGAGACCAGGGTGTTTTAAACACTTTCTTCAGTGACTGGGCAGTAAAAGATATCAGGAAGCATTTACCATTTGTGTACAACCTCACAGCCAGTGCTGTCTACACTTATCTGCCAGCATTTCAGCAGTAAGTTAGTTTTCACACTATATCTTATTATTCAGGTATACCAATCATTTATGGTGTTATTTATTTGTGTAACGTGTAATGTTTATTAAGTAATCATATACCACATTAAATACATACACAAGTAGGACAAATAAGCATTCTGGTTTTGTACAGGTATGGCCACCATGCAAAAATTGTCCACTTCATGGGTGGGATCAAGCCCTGGCATCATTCATATAATCCACAGGCTGCCAGTGAGTCATCTTTTAGGGATTCCAACAAGAACTTTTATGCACAATTTATGCATTTATGGTGGGCGGAGTACTACAGTCAAAACCAGCTACAAGTTAAGACGGATGATAAGAAGGATGACAAGAGTGAAGACTATGTAAGACTACACTCACAAACAGATATTTTGTTTTTCATGTTGTACATAGCAGTGTTACTTCCATTGAACCTTTAAAGGGATAGTCCACCCCCCAAAAAATAAAATGCTGTCATCATTTACTCACCCTTATGTCATTGCAAACCCACACTGTATAACTTTCTTACTTCTGTGAAACATAAAATAAGATATTTTGAAGAATGTTGGTAACCCAGCGCGTTCGGTTGCCATTGACTTTCATTGTATTGTTTGGTCCATACAGTGGAGGTCAGTGGTAAACTGTTGGGTTACCAACATTCTTCAAAATATCTTCTTTTATGTTCCACTGACGAATCAAAGTCATATGGGTTTGGAACGACACGAGGGTGAGTAAATGATGGACATACTTTTCATTTTTGGTTAGATTTTCCCTTTAAAAATCCATTAGCATAATTATTTTATTTAATAGACCTAAAATATATTTCATTTGTGAGTCATCTGTAATCTTTTTCTTGGTTTGCAGTCAGTGCAGCAGTTGGATTCTTCACAGACACATCCAACTCCAACACAAAGCCAAAAGAGCAGCACTGAAGCCCTCCACAGAGAGATGAGACTTTCTTCACCTCTCCAAGATCTGACTTTGGACTCACTGACAATCAGCTCATCTAAAACATCTGAGGAAATGCTAAGTGATAGGTTGAGCTGTCCTTCCAGAGAAATTAAGGTTTGAATAATTGAATTATTCAGTCTTGATTCATCTCTCACTCTGAGTCTCTCTCTGAATCAACTCTACTTCCTTTAAAAGTATTGTGCCCTCTGGGCTTTTAGACAAACCCAGTGACACACCCAACAGTGACTCACCCCAACACAAAGAGAACACAAACCAGTTCAGATAGTTGCAAAAACACAATGAATGTGAAGATATTAGTTTAAATGTAATACAAAGACCCAGGGATTAAAATGGACCAGAACTTTTGATTTAAAAGAAAAGGATAACATTTTTGGCAGTTTGGTGTCAATCCATTCCATTTGTTGTATATGTTCCAGAACAGTTTTTGTTTGATCCAGTACACACATTCCATTACTTCACAAGAATCTAATGCTCAAATAAATAAAAAAATTAAATACAATTCATTACATTTAGCATTTATGCTACATTTATGTTTCCCTTCAGCTGGCCCTTATTTGTTTTAAGTCAAGGCAAAGTTAAGAAACTATAGTTTGGTTTTTCATATCTTGTCCACCAGATCTAAGTGCCACCCCCCACCTCCAAATCCAAAATTTGTTTTAATCATTTATTGCATACATTGTGATTGTGAAGTATTTTGTCTAGTGTTTTAGGAGAAGGCCTATTTATTTATTTACTTACTTACTTATTTCTCTATCCTGTCTTCTCAGAATATTCTCTTTGATGTCCTGTCTGGTGGGGAGACTGAAGAGACCCCTATAGTCAGCCCTCCATCTGAGCAAGAGACTGAACACAAAGATCCAGAGACTGCTGATGATTCTGCCGAAGGCAGTGGAAAAGCTGTATGTATGAAAATAAGCTAATGTGCCTAACTTATGGGAAAAAATACTTTGATTTTGATGTTATAATTTTTTTATCATTTATACTTTTATAATTATTACTTATTTCCAAGATACTCCAATATGAGCTCTGCTCAAAAAGTAAAAAATAAAATATATATATATATATTTTATTTTTTTTAATTTTTTTTTAACTTGATGTATGTACTAGAATAACCAAAAATAAAACTGGAATAAAAACTATAGACTTTTTTTTTTTTAAAACTAATAAAAATTATGATCTCAATTTTTTTTATATATATTGGAAAATGAAAATATAAAAATAAAAACTAATTCAAAATATTAATAAAAACTGTAATAGTATCTCAATAATGCTAAAATAACACTGCTTCACATAATAAGGTTTGAGATGGGTTTTCTTGCAAATATCAGAGTATATACTGCCATCTAATGGTGGCTTATTAGAGCAGTTATTAGATTTGAATTTGCAGTTTTTTTCCCCATGAAGAACTACATACTTATCATTATGATTTTGATAGTAATATTGTAACTGAAGATGGATTCTATCATATGGTCCCATTGTAGATTGCTGCTGAGACAGAGGAGGAAGACTCGGAGCGCCGGCGCATGTGGGAGCAAGGTCACGTAGATTATATGGGCAAAGATGCCTTCGACAACATCAAGAGGAAACTTGACCTATTCCTTGAGTAATTCTCTCTCTCTCTCTCTCTCTCTCTCTCTCTCTCTCTCTCTCTCTCTCTCTCTCTCTCTCTCTCTCTCTCTCTCTCTCTGTGTGTGTGTGTGTGTGTGTGTGTGTGTGTGCAGGTTTATATTACATTGTGAGGACCAAATGTCCCCACAAGGATAGTAAAACATGAAATCACTTACATTGTGAGGACTAGCCAGTGGTCCCCACAAAGGAAATTGATTAATGAACATACTATATGATGTTTTATAGAGAATGTAAAATAGCAGAATGTTTTCTGTGATGGTATGTTTAGGGGTAGGGTTAATGTAAGGGGATAGAATATACAGTTTGTGCAGTATAAAAATCATTACGCCTAAGGAGAATCCCCACAAAGATAACAAAAACTGTGTGTGTGTGTGTGTGTGTGTGTGCGTGTGCTGGATGTGTGTTTTTGAAAATGTATAAAACACAGTATCTCAATATATTTTCACTTGTACTGTATGTCCATCATTATCTCAACTGTTATATTTTCACCTCCTCAGATATAGCCGCTTTTCTACCTCTGTAGTATATTTGCCACAATCACTGTGGATCATACAAAAATATTGTGAAAATGTCTTGCATATAAATGTAACTTGTGTTAAACTGAACCTAGAAATTCAATTTCTGTACTATGAGCCTACATTATGTGATATAGGGTCTATCTGTATGATTTAGCATCTGCTGTGATCTTTTGTTTGCAGTTTTATTAAAATATTAACTGTAAATAAATCCCATTCTCTAGTGCTGTTAAGGAAGACATTATAAATAACGTTTTAATCAAGTACTAAATCATAAGAAAGGAATCAAGAGAAAGATCTAGTATTAAATGTCAATGTCCAAAAATAATCGCGCCACTAGAGGTCAGGCTATAAACACTCTCTAGCTGCAACACCTCCACAAACTCTACTATTAGAGCATAACAGTCTGAGGCAAAAAGGTGATAGTCATAAAATTATTGTTCCTCTGAGTTTAACAACATTTATCTCTCTCCAGAAGTGCTGACCTGTCTCCAAATCTTATCTGCCAGACACTACAAACTTTTATGGCCAGACAAAGTCAAAGGCTGCATGTTCTATGATGCATATTTTGTTTTCTCCATGTTTTAGTATTGGAGCCATTTTTTTTTTTTACCCTTTGACCCTGTCTTGTTGACATGACAGCTCTGATTTACTATACATTTATCTTAATT
Source organism: Squalius cephalus (assembly GCF_949319135.1). Taxonomy (NCBI): domain Eukaryota; kingdom Metazoa; phylum Chordata; class Actinopteri; order Cypriniformes; family Leuciscidae; genus Squalius; species Squalius cephalus. The sequence goes on from NC_137123.1 coordinate 31,059,843, forward strand.
TTGACCATTATTTTAATACATTAATATTATTTAAATTATGTTTATACTGATGCAATGTAAATTAAGAAATATGCTAAAAAAAACTGGAAGAAAAATTCCACTGTTGAATTTCCATGACTTTGTAAAAAAGGAGACTTTCTGTGAAAATGGTCCATTAATAAACATAATCTTCATAGATCAATTTGAGATCATCCAGTTTTTACATAAGAAATATGTTTATAAAAGATTAGCCAGTTCCAACATTAAACAATATATTTTAACATTTACATAATTTTACTGTCACAACAGGTGCAGATATTGCCATTTAAACGGATAATTCACCCAAAAATAAAAATTCTGTCATCATTAACTTCAGATTATTTTGAAGAAGATAATTTGAAGAATGTCAGTGACCAAATAGTTGATTGGACTAGCTGGATTTGACATTGACTTTCATAGTATTTTTTCCCCATACTTTGGAAGTCAATGGGGTCCATCAACTGTTTGGTTACCGACGTTCTTCAAAATATCTTCTTTTGTGTTCAGCAGAAGAAAGAAATTCATACAGGTTTGGAACAACTTGAGAGCGAGTAAATTATGACATAATTTTCATTTTTGGGTGAACTTTAAGTCAAGCATAAATTAAGTTGACATAAATTCAGAAGCTCAAGCAAATAAATCTGCCAAACCATGTACTTTTACATCAATCAACATATGGCACTGGATATAAACTCTCAGTCTTTCACAGTTACTCATTTTGACATCTTACATCTTAGCAACCTGAGAGATTTGTCAAGCCGCTCACGCTCTGCTGTATTACTGTGCTGTGTGTCATGGTCTGGTACAAAGCACCATTTACTTCGTTTCACGGTGCTGCCAAAAGCAGAAGTTTTGAATTCTATCAGACAGATGAAGAACAGGTTATATATATATATATATATATATATATATATGTATATATATTGCATCATTGAATTTGATCCAAAATAAGCACATTCAGAAAAGAATAAATGCTATATATGGCCTGGTTTCACAGACAGGGCTAAGATTAAGCCAAGATTAGGCCTTAATTCATTTAGGACATAGCTTTTATAAATGTGCCTTGGAAAATAAAATAAAACATTATAATACAACAAAACAATGACAGTGACAAAGTTTAAAATATGTCAGTGCAAGTTGCTTTCAGTAAAAACAGCTCAAACATGCATTTTAATCTGGGACTAGACTTAAGCCTGTGAAACCGGGGGTTCAATATGGATTATCTGAGCTCTTTCACTTTGCATGGTTTGTGTTGTAGGGATCAATACATAGTTTGTTTTTCTGCTTCTTAAACCGATTTCACAAATATTTTTCTAAAATACTTCAATAGGTCTGCTGTAGTATGACATAAGCATGAATTTATCGATTTAAAGCTGTGCAGGGGAACAAACAAAGATGTACCACATAGTGTTGCAGATGTAAAGATGTTTCGGTCTTATAGTAATGTTCTCCCACTCTTAGAGAAAATATTTACAGAACATTTAGTGACTAGCTGCTCAGAATATGCATGTTGTTGAAATCTAAAAACCATAAAGCAGAAGAAGGTTCAGTTTAGTCTGTGCTTTCATCATGTCTGAGAAAACCTCAATTACATGATAGTTTCCAAAATCCCTATTTTCATGAACTGCTCTAATTTACTGGTTAGAGAATGTTTATTAAAGGGGTGGTTGAATATGATTTCACTTTTCTAACTTAGTGTGTAATGTTGCTGTCTGAGCATAAACAACATTTGCAAAGTTACAACGCTCAAAGTTCAAAGCAAAGGGAGATATTTTATTTTAAAGAAATTGCTTTTTAAGGACTACAACAAACGGTTGGTAGGGACTACACGACATTCCTCCCGAGTTAGTGACATCACTAACACTAAAATTTACATAAACCCACCCCCGGGAACGCGATTTATAGATTATCAAGACAGAATATGCTAATCAATCACTAGAAGATAACTACACATAAGCTACATAAATTCACCAACTAACCATTCAGAAATGTTGTCTACTTGTTGTCACTTCTTCTTGAGTGTCTCCATCTTTCTGACTTCGGTTTGAATATAAAAGGCTAAAGGTTTTTGAAATTTCCAGTGCATGTCTGTGTGAGGTAAAATGACCTGCTCACCCGCAAAAAGTGACAACATGCTATATAAAAATATCTGTGGGGTATTTTGAGCTAAAACTTCACATACACACTCTGGGGACATCAAATACTTATTTTACATCTTGTGAAAAGGGCATTTGCAGAGGGGAGAGTGCTCCCATCTGTCTTATTTTTGTCTTATCAATATCATCATGTTGCTCAAGTGCTGACATGAAACTTTGGTTATTTATTAAAAGTCATCTTTATTAAAAAATATGCAAAATAGAAATACATTAGTTTTTAAAGGACAAATAATTTATAAGTGTTACAAGTGGACAAGTATGACATTTTTCTAATAGAGCAATGTAAATACAAATAATTATATGAAAAAGCTATTGTAGGTAACTTTGTATTTCATTTGCTAGTAATTCTTGAAATCTGAATAAGAATCTGTGATTGTAATACTGTGAAAATTTAATTTTCTAAAATTTCAAAAGTCGTTCAGAAATGTGTTATGAGCATCTTGTTTACATTTGAAAGTTTTGAATAATTAGATTTTTTTTTTTTTAAGCATTATTAAAATAATGTTATCCCTGATTTGTGAAATATTCTGCATTATTGGCTTCCATAAAGTCAGAATATATAATTTATATTTTTCTTCATGGCTACAAATATATATCTTTTTTATCTATACATTTAGACATAAACTGTCATTGTCAAACATTAAAAGTAGAAAGATGCCTTGTAATATCAGTAGGTTGGTTATATTACATGAATCCCATACCAAGCTTTTGAAGAATAGTACCTTTTTTTTACATTTTGCAAAGTTTTACTTGCAAACTTTAAAGTAAAGCTCACATCATTGACAAAATATAATGTAATGTTTTTTTTGTTGTTGTTTTTGCATTGGGCTGATTCCATTCTACATATTTCACATTGACAAATTCTATTGCTATCAAGCTGTGTTAAAGCTCAATGTCGCAGTTCCTTGGGCATATGAAGAGTAGATGTCCTGTGTTTCTTAGTATACATGAAGGTATGTACCTTTTGAGTCAACCCCTACCACATTTCTGGCTGTGCATCTGTACAGTCCAGCATCTCTTGTTGTAGGATTCTGGATGATTAAGGAACCCTGAGGATGGAGGTACTTGTTCCCAATTAGCCGTGGTTGGGGGCTGACAACAAGCCGTGTTCGGTCTGGTGTCTCCCATGCGATTTCTGATTTGGGGATTCCAGTGGCCACACAGTTAAGTTGTACCGCCACTCCTCTTTTAGCATAGGTAGCAGGAGCTGGGCCACTAGTGATACGGGGTGGATATGTAATGATGATGACTGGAACAGTTATCAGGGAGCTTCCATATTCATTTGAGGCCCTGCAGGTATATGAGCCCCTGTCATGGACAGAGGCCTGCTGGATGGAGAGGGTTCCATTGGCAAGAATAGCATAGCGACCTGCTCTTTGAGGTCGGTTTAAGACTATCCCGCTTGGCAGAGTCCAGGTGAGGCGGACAGAGTCAGTGTTTGACAAGCAGTGCAGCTGTAAACTTTGCCCATTTATGATACTAACAGGTGAGTTATACCTGTTATTGATTTCTGGCTTGTGCCCTGGAATTAATGTAACAGTTCTTTCAACCAGCCCAGCTGCATTGCGTCCCAAACAACGATATGTGCCTGCCTCTGAGAGAGCAGGGTTACTGATGACCAAAGTCCCATCAGACTTGTGGAGGAATTTACTGAATTGTGCACCACTCAATAGTGGGGAGCCATTTAGAAGGATCCACGTCAGCTGTGGGGTTGGTGACCCCTCAACTGAACAGCTTAGGTTAATGGTCCTGCCCACGGTCAATAAGAGTGACTCCATTTTAGGACTTTTAAGTTTTGGCTTCTCCGAAATATCTGTTACATCAAGCTGAACAATGAGTTTTGTTTCACCTCCCTCATTACGAGCAACACAGGCAAACTGGCCTGAATCGGTCATTCTCACTGAACGGATATCCAAAGTGCCATTGCGATGTACTGTCATTCGACTGCCATAATATGGTGCGGGGAGTACAACATTCTCTGGAAGAACCCACATGACACGGGGAACAGGTGTACCAGTAGTTTCACAGTCAATTAGTTTCCGTTGATCTCTCACACTAGACACTTTCATTGTGTTTGTGGTGCCTATGAGGCCATTAATAGCAGGTGGAGAGACAAGAATTTCCACTCTGGTCACTTTGCGATCCTGTCCTGCCGTGTTCCTGGCAAGACATATATAGTTCCCACCATCGAATCTCTGAACTTTCTGAATGATTAGAGTCCCATTGTTGTGTATAAAATATTTGTCTGAAGCTGAAGTGATGGCTCTATTAGTGGGTGAGAACCACAATATAAGAGGTGTTGGCTCACCCTTGGCACTGCACTGCAGAGAGACGGATTCTCCATAGAGGACCCTGATGACATCATGTGTCTTATTTGCAATCATAGGAACATCTGCAACTACTTCGATATGCACTTTCATCTCATCTTTTCCAACCTGGTTCTCAGCATAACATGTATAGTCGCCCTCTTCACGCATCCCTACTTCATTGAAGAAGAGGGTTCCATTGTCAAAGACAACATACCTGCGACTTCGACTGCCAACATTACGTTCAGATTTCATGACACTGTTGATCATGGTGCCATCAGGCAATGCCCACTGGATTTTAGGATCAGGTAGTCCAGAGGCCACACAGTCAACTTTTAGGTTACCTCCATACATCACCTTCCTATCAGACGTTGTCTTCTGCTCAATTTTTGCAGGTTTTGCCAGGACGTTGACCTTAAAGGGCACAAAATCATCCCCGATTTTGTTGCGAGCAACACAGAGGTATTCACCATTATCTTTCTCTGTCACAGATATGATGGATAGAGTACCGTTGGCAGAGACCTTGATCATTTGATCGTAACTGAAATATACAAAAAAAATGAAAAAAGCATTACTGAAGATGTGTGATTCAACCAGTTTAATGTAAAATGTTACTAACAGAAGATTTTTGCTTTTTATTTAGAATGTTGCACTCTTGATGTTTGAGATTTCAAAACAAGATGAGCCCCTCTTTTTAGAGGAGCAGTTAAAGTGCCCCTGTAGTAAATAATTGTATCCCTTAAAACTCATCTTTAATCACCAAAATATGTACAAGTTTTTTTTCTGTGAAAATTCTTTGGTTCAAAAACCCTGGGTTCATTTAGTATATGCGGTCCACTTGGTCAACTTACTGAGGTAAACGCTGCACAATGGTATCGCTATTTACAGCGTCGGACACATAACGGTATGATTAGCCTTTTGCTTGACTACTCTATCAAACAGCTAATAATGTGTTACTAATTTTACACAAAACATGTTCCCGTTCGCCACCTCAGAGTCAGACAGCTACCTATTAACAAATAGTATCCTTAGAAACGCTTTAAACAACTCAGAACATCAGTGGAGAAAGGCATATAGTTGATCATGACATCGTAATATTTTTCTACCCGATTTTCCATTTCAACAGAAAAAATATACTGGGATAACCTGGCTTCTCTTTAGACTCCACTGCTTCTGAGAATAGTTAATGATATGCTAAAACCTGCCAGCACATTGACGTGATTGGTTACAAGGTAGTTTGTGACATAAGAAACACCAGTGATTTCAAACCGCGTTTTTGAAACTATCTTTAGATCACTGCAGTTTTAAGGAGACAGTACTCAGCAATGGTGTTAACTTATGAATTTACACATGGTTTGTCTCAAAGCATATTATAAACACCACATAGACCTATTAATAACATTAAAAACTTGATTTTCACCACAGCGTGACATTAAGAGTGTTTGATTTGCATGGCAAGGGTAACATGTCTCATTGCTGCCGTGCAAAGGCAAAAGACCGTAACTTCGTTTTTGGTCGAAAATGAGTTATTTATATTTTTGGCACATTCAAGACCTTCTTTATCATGTGGACAAGTATCTTGAATCAATTCCGTTTTTTTATCGAGAAAATAATGATTTGTCTTAACAGTAACTTCCAAAAGCCCATGAGAAACCAAGGCAGAACACCGTAACATCAGTTACCACTCTTTGGCTTTGTTTTGGAACGCTCAAATTCCGAGTTACAGTGCTCTGCCTTTGTTTAGCCGCGCGTCAATATGAAGTTACTGTGCCGGTGTTCAGTCAAATAATGCTACCTACCAGATTGTACGGTTATCTGCCTTTGTTTTAATGTCCATTAAAATTAAAATTACGGTGTAGCCTGTGTACTTTGTACAGCTGCCATCAGTCGCTCTAACTTCTGATGTCCTCAGAGCGGTCAGAACATTTAGTATGGTCTGCTCCATCGACAAACGTGCGATATCGATCGCGAAGGATTATGCAGAGTTGACTGAAAAACGTTACACATTGCCGTATCAGATGAATACAACCAAGAATTAAAGCTCGGCAAACTAGCTGGCAGAGTGCCAAAACTTCGCCTTCAGCCCCGCACCCTAAACGCGGTCGAGTCAACGCTGGACTAATAGGAGGTATTTTGTCATGTCAAATGTATTAATAATGCCATCAGAATGCAACCAAAGCACAGGATAGCAATAAGTAGATGGCTATAAATAATTGTAAATCATACAAAATAAATGCCATGATCACTAGATTTTATACAGGTGTGTACTATAATGATTTTGTTAATGGTGATCAGCAACTAAATATTGATAATGTGGAAGTTACTGCCTTTTGCCTTGGCATGACTTCTCACTTTTTGCTGACAATACAAAGGCAGAGTACAGTAACTTTAAAATAGTGGTCAAAAGTCAAGTTTGAGCTCAAGATTTTTTTATGTATATAATTTCCATTACTAAAACATCTATTTGCCAGATTTCCAGTGTCCTACCAATAATTAATTTGGCGAGACAACTAAAAATCTTTAAAGTCATTTTTCTCAGTTCCACACTCTAGCGACTTAAGGTCTTTTGCCTTTGTAGGGCAGATTAGTCAAAACAGGATGCAAACTTATGAAAACATAGTGTTTAAGTGCATGCTTTAAGGGGCAAGAGAAATGCAGAGGGAGAATAAAAAGAAAGGAAGACAGTAGCCATGAGCACATTTTTCTCAAGTGTATAAATTCAGTATGTACTTTCCTGCAAAGTAGATGTACTTCAGTGAAGTGTTTACATTACCTGTAGTGAGCATCCACAAGCTTTTTGGACGGAGTCCTCCAAATTATCCTGGGTTCTGGATTCCCTGACGCAATACAGTCCAGGTGCAACCTGCCTCCATAGACCACATCTGTTTTTTTAGGTGATGAGAATGTAATCTTGGCTCTTGAGTATATTAGAGACTTCTTTACAGTCAAAATAATGGCTCTCGATGCAGTGCCAACCACATTGGTTACTGAGCATTCATACCTCCCTGCATCTGTCGGAGCAAGACTACGAATATAGAGTGTCCCATTGGGGAATACAAACAAGTTACGTCCATTAATAAACTGGGAGGGACGGAGTTGCATGGCATCAGGAGTGATCCAGCCAATAGCAGGGGGAGGGGCACCCCTGGCAGTGCAATTCAAGTAGGCAGTGCTTCCCTCTGGAAGACTGACATTCTCATGTCTTGGCTGCTGAATTATAGGTGACAAGGAAGCAATAGTCAGTCGAACGGATATGGTATCAGCACCTGCAGCATTGCTAGCAATGCATTTATAAAATCCTCGATCCATGTGACTGACCGATTTCATGTAAAGCGAGCCATTAGGTAAGACTGAGACCATGTGCTCAGGTGTGTTATGAGTAGGTCCACTAGAATGTACCATTTTCCTATCAGGTAGGACCCAGGTGATCCGAGGCTTGGGATGCCCTTGGGACTGACACTCAAACTCGACAGTTTCTCCAAGGTATGCTGTGGCTTCTCTATAGCGAGGATGCAGAACTCTAGGGTGTTCAGCTAGAACAACTAAATTAACTACAATCTTGTCCTCTCCATACTGGTTTTGAACTCTGCAGAGGTACTGGCCTCTGTCCAGAGGAAGTACATTGTGGATTATAAGCGTACCATTAGAAGAGACCTTGAATCTCTGAACCCTGCTGTTCTGTGTGATACTAGCTCCTGTAGGAAAAAAAAGTGACAAAATAATTTTAGAGCTACAGCATCAAAATAATATATTTCTACATGCATGTGTCAACAATGTACAGATTTGAAAAGCTTATGGTAATATTTAAATAATTAAAACTATACCTGTCCTACCTGTGGATACTTTAATCCAGGAAAGGAAGGGACTGGGTTTTCCCACAGCCACACAAGGCAAATAGGCATCAGTCTCAGCATGTGCTGTTACTGATCTAATGTCTGTGCTAGTGATCCGAGGTCTGCCTCTACCCTCAGGCACTACCGTTGGTCTTTGATGAGGTCCTCCTGATGTGGTGTAATGCACAGAAGAGCTTCCTCTACCCTGAACACCTGGCCTGCCAGGAAGTTTTTGCTGTTGTAAAGATACTGTTAAAGTTGAGTGAAGTGGTGGAGTTGTGGGTGTTTTTTTAGTGGTCTTTTTGTGGATGTTTTCCTCTAATTCTTGAGATCCTGTCTCATCAGAGGCACTGGCTAATTGATAAGGAAATTGTGTGACTGGAAGTTTTGCCCTACTGTATGTTCTGCTAAGTTCTATCTTACTAATGTTTTCCTGGCCTGGGGTTACAAATCTGTCTTTGTCACTATCAGGAATGTGATTTGCATTGTCTGGTTCAACTAGCATGCTCACAGAAGTGGGCATATTTGGGTAAAGCATATGTGTATGTTCTGTAGGAGGCCTCAGGGCTGTTGTAGTTGTTGTTGTGGCAATTATGTTTTCTTTTGTAACTGAAGAGACATTAGCATTTTCTGACGGAGACCAAGGGTTCATGGATAAAACAGAATTGTGTCTGTTGTGAATGCTACCAGTTGGAAGCCTAATTGGTTTTGTTGTTGCAAGCACTAATGCCGGAAAGCTTTTGGGCCTTCCTGTTGGAACCTGTGAACTCTTTTGTGTCCCCTCAAAAATTGTAGCAGTTGCTGTTGCAGAACCATATGGGATTTCTGAATTATTTTTGATGATTTCATACTGTGTACTTGGAGAAGATGAAGAAAATGACCTCACAGGAAACCTTCTTTCAAGCTCATTGTATGACAGAACTTTTTCAGTCTCTGTGGGGTTATATTGGCTCTTTGTTTTGTCTGGACTTGTATCTGGAAGTTCTTCTATTTGTGCATGAGAGTCATCTGACGTTGGGCTTGAGCTGGGGTCTGCTGTAATGTTTTCCTGTTGAGTCTCTTCAAACATTTTAGCTGTAGGGGAATGGGTGCTTGTAAACCACTCATGAATGGCTGCCTTCATAGGAGGATTTGGAATATGGGGAGACAAGGTGGATTTTTTTTCTTTCTCTGTAGTTGCTTTTTCTTGTTCACTTCCAAAACTACTGAATGTTGATGGAGACACTAGTACTGTTGTGGTGCTTTTCTCTTGAGCTGGCTTAGCATGAGATGAGTGTCTCTCCTTTGTCATAGATACTTTTTCTTGGGATAGGGATTTGTGGGTTTTGTGATTCCTGCCACTGTATAAAGGGTCTGTGTTCTCTTCATGAGTCATTTTGCCTAGTGACTCTGGCTGGCTGTCAGTTAATGGAGCAGTAGTATTCATCTTGGCTCCTACACTTTTGGCCCATGGAGATGTTTCTATTTTAGTTTGAGAGGAGGCAGTTGTCTTAGTAACGACTGAAAACTCATTTGTGACCTCTGCAATTGAAGCTGAAGTGGGCTGTGGGGTGACATTTGTGACATATACGGATGATTTAGAACTGTTTGTCTTAGTTCTAATTCGATTAGGCTTTCTACGTCTTCCACCGTTCCTCCTCCTCAAACTGGACGAGTTCCTAGCACGTGAGGAGGAAGCATTGAGTAAATTAGTGAATGTTGCTTTGTGTCCTGAAGTGGGTTTGGTGGTTGGTGTCACAGTAAGAAGCAATGGAATTTTTGAGACATTATGTTTCTCTTGAGGTATGTGCTTTTGTAAGGTCTGTGGTCCTAGCTTAATTATAGTTAGAATTTCAGTAAATGAGTACACAGCAGTTTCTGTACTTGGTTCTGTGAGGGTTTTTGCTGTGGTTGATACTAAGCTGTGATGCATCCTTTCCTGATAAACCTCTCCTACGTGCTCAGGGTTTTGCAAAACCCTGTATTCTTCGTCATCTTCACCATCAGACTTTTGAATTGCTTCAGTTACATCCATTGTGTGGCTTTGGTTTTCCTGTAAATAGGTTCCATATGATGTTGTGCTCCACAAAGTGCTCCCTGCAACTCCATCTGCAACCTCTGAATCTCTCACAGTAAAACGGGTCATCTGTGGTCCAACTGTGGGTTGTGTGATATATGTGCTAACTGTAAACGAATCTGAATTTGGGTCTGTTTTAGGAGCTGCTATCGGGTAAATAACATGTCTTGCATCCTCAGAATCCAGAGCTCTTATATCCAAGTTGTACTCAGTGGCCTCAATAGGCATCTGTGACATTGTAACTGAGTACAATACTTCCTTTAGTGGTGTCCTTGTTGTTGTACCTTCTGCAGATAATTGTAATGATTGCTTTGTGTAGGCAGCCTCTGACTCCTGTATTTTGTGTGTACTGGTCTGAATATAGTTTGGAGTAGTTGTTTTTGAACTGGTTCCACCACTGCGAACTTTTGCCAAAATATTAGCCCAGTGCTTTGGGTCTATTTGGTTGTTTGACATGTTAATTCTTCTTTTTGACTCTACAGTGTTAACCCTGTCCACTACTGGAGTACCTATTCTCCTCCTTGGTGTAGCAGGGCGTCTCCAGGAATTCCTAGAAGGATGACCTCCCCTTATTCCCATACTTGGGACCCTCCGCCGATTGGGAAAATCCACTTGCGTAGGAAGTGCTTTCTCTAAAAACTCTTCAGGTTCATTATCCCCAGATGACTCCACACCATTTTTCACAAGGACTTTTATTTTGGTTGAAACTCCCTCAACAGGTTGAGGGCTACTGGAGTACTTCCGTAAGGGGAGCATACCTGGTGGCCTAGTTATTATTACTTTTGTGGCCAAAGTGTCCATCCCATGCTGGTTTCCTGCAACACACTTATAGTATCCATTGTCTGAAAGCTGACTGTGTCGAATAATCAGAGTTCCATTTGAAGCCACAAATATCCTGGAAATATTTATCCACTTGTTAACAATGCTGCCATCAGGGAGAATCCAGTGTATATCAGCATCAGGGGATCCAGTGGCGACACATGGAAGGAAAAACGGTCGACTTGCGAATCCCGTTACTGGCTCTGTTACTCCTTCACCTCCAGGAGGTGGGCTGGAGGATTCCTCCACTGTCAGGCGAAAAGGGAGTATCGTAAGATCATCTGAAACCTCTGCAATACAGTAGTACACTCCTGAATCAGAATGATCCAGAGATTTGATTTCAAGAACACCGCCACTTGAAGCTGAAAGCATTCTATCAGCATTGCTGTAAGGTGTTTTTAAAGTAGAGCCATCAGGTAGCATCCATTTAACTGACTCGTTCCCTGAGCTATGTATGGTACAGTTTATTTTAGCAGGACTTCCCACAACAGCAGTCTGCATTGTTCTAGTGTTGTTCCTGGACTCAATTATAACCCAGCCCCTACTCTGCTGTCTTATATATTCCTTTTCCATAACTTCAGTCAGATGGGTGCTCAGAATAATTCGAACACTTTTACTTGTCGACTGAAGTCTGTTTAGCTGGAGGTCCATTGATGACTGCATTAACCAGGGTGGGTCAGCTGCTATGTTAGCTTTTACTCCTGTATAGTAAAGAGCATCCTTTTCAACATCTTGCCGATATCTAAAGCTTGTGTAAGGGTCCTTACTTAGCATAATTTCCCTTCGAAGGTGGGCTGGAACATCACTATAATATGCAATCAATCTCCACAACTTCTCATAACTGGACCTGTCAATAGCACACTTTAAATCTAACGTCAGAGTCACATTTGCTGATATTTGAGACTGGTTAACATAGTCCCAGCCTATACTTGTAAGCACTCCTGGATCAGTGACAATACATTCCAGGTCTACTTGATGTCCATGTTCATCTGATAGGCCCAGGGAAATGTTGCCAAGGGGTTGATGAAATTCATCCATCGTCAGGAGGTCACTTACAGTGTCCTCTGGGGAAATGGCTCTGTGAGAGGTGTGGATAATGGGACTATTGCAAGTGGGTTTCTCCAACTCCTGTAGTTGTTTCTTCTTTAGGGGTTTTGGAGAGAAACACATAGGGCATAGCTGGCCATCCAGATAGGCTTTGTCCTTCTTACATTTCAGCACACCTGGAAAGAAAAAAGGAGGTGTTAGAAGTGGGCATTTATCAAGATAAAGTAGTCTTATAATCCTAAACAATTTTATATAATCCTATGCAGAACTATCATTATGAGAAGATAATCACAAGTGATCATTTATATTACTACTATTGTCAATCATGATAATAATAACCTGGTGAATTTTTATTCCATTCTTTGAACCATCTCATACGACAGTCACAGGTCCAAGGGTTCCCATTCAGGGAGAGGTTCTCCAGGTAGGGCATGCCTGCTAGCATCCTCTGTGATAATGTGGTCAGTATATTATCTGACAGGTACAAGTGCTTCAGGGTGGACACTGGGAAGTGTCCATGAATAGAGAAAGTGGAGAAGGTTGCTGGATGGAGCTGCTGAAGTTGGTTGCCCTCCAATTGGAGAAGGCGAAGAGATGTGAGGCCTTGGAATGCATCAGGGTGGATGAACTCAAGTCTGTTGTGATCCAGGTGCAACCTAGTGAGACTCCAGAGACCCATAAGGGTTTGCCTGCTAATTACCTTCAGTTTATTATAGCTTAGTTTCAGCATCTGAGGAGAAAGAGGCATTGAACTAGATATAATTTACTTGTTTATATTACATTTTCAATTTGAATTCATTGATGCTATTTAATTGCAAAAGTTGTTCCATACATATGAGGTATCAATGCAAACATTAGTACAACAAAAGAAGTACAGAAATATTTTTTTCTCAAAGGGAAAAAATTGTACCTGAAGGGATATGAGGTCACGGAATGTTCCATCAGGAATTTGATGCACATCATTGCCATGCATTAAAAGAAGCTCCAGTTTTCGTAACCCAGCAAAAGAGCTGTAAGTTATTCTATTTATAGTATTAAACCTGAGTGTACAGAAGGAGGTGACAATAAGATGGTTAATTATGCTGTGATGCTGCAGATTTACCAAATATAACCTAAATTGACTCAATTTCAATGTGGGAGAGTAGGGCTAATTTTCAAAAGGTTTTATCTCAGTAACTGTAAGGTTTCCAAATGCCAAAATAGTCCAAAGTTTTCTTAAAATCACATAATTTAGGGAATTAAGTTCTCCAAATAAAATTCCAAAATCATATATATATATTATAATTGCTTCTGGGTAAACAAGTGAACACAATAAAACCCCACTGACATATACTCAGGCATGGATCAACTACTATAGGCTGATTATATCCAAATGGTTGAACTTTGTTCCCAGGACAAATGTATGCATTTCTCATACATCTGAGGTCAGGGCAAGTTATCAAATGTCTTTTATGTTAAAATGTATTAGAAAAATGAAACAAAAGCACACACATCAGTCTCAAAAGGGTGCTCGACTAAAAAACAACAAGTAAAAAATAAAGTATAAAGTCGGCAACACCTAAGCTCCAAAATTATCAAAAATATTTATTTTCAAGACAACTATCGCATAGCGTATGTGACGTTTCGAGCACGCAGGCTCTATCAGACAGACTTCATATTACCATTCGTCTGATGAAGAGCCTGCATGCTCGAAACGTCACATACGCTATGCGATAGTTGTCTTGAAAATAAATATTTTTGATAATTTTGGAGCTTAGGTGTTGCCGACTTTATACTTTATTTTTTACATGTTAAAATGTATACAATTTTATTAAATACAATATTTGTTGATTAAAACAATGGTTTTGTTTTGTTCATTCCTGTTTACATTTGTGTTGCTTAATAAAATAATTTTGTTTATAATAATCTTTTTACTGTTTTCTTTTATTTCTTTTATTACAAAACAAACAAAATTATCACATATAGCATTATGACAATTCAAAGAACTGGATCTTACACTTGGGTAATATCAGTTGAAATTTTACTTTTGTAGCCTATAAGGTATGTGTTTATGTAAACCTACAGTTAAATATAAACCTACACAAATTGCAACTAGCCCCTGTTTACCCAATTAAGTATGATCTCAAATCCTTCCTGGGAGAGACCTATATCATGCATAGTTGTAGGTCACATGAAAAGTGGTCGAAATATCCCCGGCATTTGACATCATCAAGGGAAATTCCCACTAACCTACAGATGAACCCATGTGGATTAAATGTTTTAAAGCAACGAGTAATAAAAAATCGAGTTTCAGCATGCTACGATGACCAGTATGATAGGCCTAATCTACAGATAAATCCGTTTTGGAATGGATGTGCTAAAGTGTTCTATTACGAAAGCTGTTTTCAGAAAGCTAAGAAAGAAAGCAATGTCTAAGAATAATAATATCGTGTCACAGAAAAGTTAATCTTACCCCAAATTCATCCGCTCCACCTGTTTGGGCACGCCAGCAGGCACCGTGAATAAGGAGCGGAACGTGCAGTGCACCTCTGCGGGCTGGTGACACGCACATGGCCTCGGGCAACACCGTACCGCTACAGGCAGTGCTACTAACACCAGCATCATCAAAACCTGAGCATAAAAGCGACCCATCTTCAGCTTCACAGCAGCAGCCACCTTAAACTGCAGAAAAACGCAATTGTTGAAGCAAAATACTGTAGAATATGTTGTTGTTGTTGTTGTTGTTGTTGTGTGTGTGTGTGTGTGTGTGTGTGTGTGTGTGTGTGTGTGTGTGTGTGTGTGTGTGTGTGTGTGTGATTTTTAATATATATAAAGTCTGCAAGCGCAAGGAGCTCGTCCAGAAGCAAAATATAAAGACTTGGACACTTCAAAGACACTATATTTATCTTTTACTTTGTTTGCTGAGAAATTAATTAATAAGCAATTGGTTGTTATGTCACTACAATCTTACGATAATAAAACTGCATTCTTGTTTTAAAATAAGTTAGGGAGCGCTGTTGTAGTAGCCTATGCTACCAAACTCCGATTTCATTCAAGAGCTACTGGAAAGGAAAAAAAACAAACCTTATGTTAACTTTGTTAACAGGAGATTATTCCAACTACAATCCGGCATGATTTTGGTCCACAGCACCCATCAAAATGCCATCTCCAGAAATCATGTGATAGTCCATTCACTTCAGGATGCAAATTCTCCACTGATGATGAAAAAGCTGAAAATATTTTCATTCATAAAGTTTTTATTTGTTGTCGGTTTTCTTCTCAATCCAATATGGCACTAATTACTTGTAGTCCGATGCGGAGAAACGTCAAAACAGTATAAACAAATCCCTACAATTTTAGAGAAAGGCTGTATTTGAGAAGCGCATTGGAGACTCCAGCTGTGAAGCTGCGCGTTATGTTGGAAACGTGAGAATGAAACTCTCAGATGGCGCTGGTGCGCGCGTCGATGCGTCTGCGCGCAGAACGCAGGGCTCGGTGGGAGTGACCGACTGTGAGCCTTTTACACGCGTTCCTGAAAGTAATGTTTTGGATGAGACGAATAACTGCCTAAAGCACACATTCCAGACAAAAGGTAGTGTATTAATCTCAGTTCTATGCTAAAACTTGGCAGTATCTACAAACGCGAACATGTATGTGTTGTTTGCAGTAGCTTTGCAGTTATTGCATCCCCCACTGTTCTTTTTCCATGACATGCTGTTTTGACCCTTAAAGGTTCAGACTGAGACTACTGTATATACGCACGCACGCACGCACGCACGCACGCACACACACACACACACACACACACACACACACACACACACACACACACACACACACTGTGCACGCTCTAAACTGATGCATGAAGTCCCCTGAGTTCACAAGGCACCCGCATTTAGAGAAGAAAATGCAGGGGGTTGGCAAGGGCAGAGGTCACAAGCTCCTGCCCCTGTTATTGACCACTTGGGAGATTCCATACATCACATCATGCCATTTCAAGCAGATAGCATCTTCAGTGATGGAAATAGAGGTGAGCATAAACAGATTGTGATCATGATAAGAGAAGAATGAAAACAAAGAAGAATGAAAACAAAATGTAATCATCTTCAAGAAAGGAACTTTCTTTGTTTGGGGGATATGGAACAAATCCTCACATATCAAGACATATCAAATAGATTAACAGTAAATACATTGGCAGTAAATACATTTACAATGTTGCAAATATTTATTGTTCAAATATTGCTTTTTAACTTTGTATTCAATAAAGATTTTATTTTATTTTATTATTATCATGGTTTCCACAGATAGTAAACAGAACAACTGTTTTCAACATAATAAGAAGAAATGGACTCATTTCTGAAAGATCATGTGACACTTAAGACTGAAGTAATGATGCTGAAAACTGAGGAACAAATTGCATTTTAAATATATATATATATATTTTAAAAACTGTTATCTTAAATTGTATCACTAATGCAGTCTTGGTGAGCACACAAAACTTATTTCAAAAATGTAAAAAATCATAAAATAAAAAAAGCCACTTTCCCCAAATGTCTGAACGGTAGTGTAAATGTAAATTACTTGATCTTGATAATTTGATTCATATTTTTTTTTTTTTTTTTTTTTTTTTGCTTCAGTATGTCACACAGTAAGACTACTGTGCATTAAGGATTTCAAGACAACATTTTGAAGAAACTTGTATGTATAGGTCTTGGTGTAAAAGCACAAGGAAAAATTAAAGTGATTTACGAAATCACAGTTCAGTTTTTATAGTCAGAAAGGTTATCAAAACATGAAAATGGAGAAATCCCATTCAATTCACAATCAGGGCATTGTTCAAAGGTAATCAAAACAGTCTTCCAAGGTGACTGGTTTCTTAGTGAGCACATTCTTCAAACAACATGCTCAACTTATTTCCATTTAATGTTCTGTGACCTCCACGTGTCATTCATTTAATGGCAGAATAACTTCTAAACACAGTGAAAGAACCTGATGTCAGAATCTTTTAACAACTACTGACTGAGTGGTTAAAAAAAAAAAAAACAGACCTCACTTAAAGAAGAGAGAAATGGCTCACGCTTTGCCACAGACCAGTCATACACCACAGTCACGCTGAATGCTCTTTGAATATACTTCTACAGCGGTCAGACGAACTAGTGCACCTGGAGCAGACTTTGTGAGTTCATCCTCCATCGCCTTCGATTCACACACTGCACATGAGCAGGCTCACATTATGCTGAATCAGCCACCATGACTCAACTTCAACTTTCCAAAACAAATTCTGGCTGCGTGTAGATATTTTTATCGCATAAATACAAGAGTTGGAAAATGAGTGTGCACTATAAAAAATACATGTTTAAGGATGAGCAAAATATCTGTAGCAAGTGTACAATTATATTTAAAGGCTTAATCATTTTTTTTTTTTTTTTTTTTTTTTAAGTTCTATGAGTGCCCATGTACTAAAAATAATGACGTTACTTTTAAGCTTGTTGCAAATTTGTTATGTCTGAGACATGATTCAGCTTAATAACAGGGAGGCATGAGGACGTAACATGTTTACAGGCTGTAAGGTCAAAGGTGCTTTGTTAAGATTTTAAGGGTGTTAAAATTAAAGGGTGTGCACACAATTTAACAACAACCTGTATTGGATTAATAATATTTTGGTGTAGTGGGAGGCATCAAAGCTTGCACCTGTTTTTCCAGACACTGTTTTGAAAGCAAATGTAGCTACCATTCAACATTGAGTGTGCAATGTAGACCCAATCCACCTGGTTAGCACATGTTACCAGTGGTCCCTGAGTGGTAGTTCATCTGACATGGAAATGACCTAAGGACCTAGTGCATGCATCATGATATCCTTGCAAATACTTTTCAGGTGTAGTAAAAGCTTTGTTTCAGGCAGGTTGAGATCTTCATAGTAGAAAAAGACTGATGTTCATTCAGTGTCCAATTTAATTTTACTTTAAAAATCATATTGTGGCAAGCTGTAAATTTAAAATAAAATGAATGAATGGATGAACAAATGAATGAATGAATGAATGAATGAATGAATGAATGAATGAATGAATGAATGGATTAATAAATAATTATTCATTAGTAATTATCAGATTTATTAAAAAAAAAAAACTTATTTAACTGGTATTGTTCAGATACAGGTAACATATTTTTTTGTTGTATATATAATATATATATATATATATATATATATATATATATATATATATATATATATATATATATATATATATATATATATATATATATATATAATTTTCTCCAGAATTACCAACAGCAGCTGTGGCAGATGTGAAATATATCACGGTTTCTCTAACCTCATTGATTTACAATATTTTACCAGCTTCATCTTTTCCATTTTTTATCATCTGACACAGAATTGTGTTATTAATTTCCCCCTATATTAATCAAAAAGTAACAGTTGCCCATTTGCTCTGCTCCCAGATCAGTGTCCTTGCTTTATTAATTGAAAAGGAAACAGTAAAGCTGGCCTTGGATCAGCAAAAGGCAGCTGCAAGCTATGATCTACCAGACTCCCCTGTTTGACCATCTGGCCGAAAACCGACCTGTAGAATACAAATAATAAACAACATTACCTAGACAATGAACAACCCTAGACAACCTGTTTATTTTCACTGGTGGTCTGACCACATATGTTAAAATGATAACTGCGAGACAAATGATCCTATAATGGGTAAAGTAGCTTTTATTTATATTGTCATACTTCTAATAAAGGATTATGTTATTACAGATTTTTGTCAAAACATGCAAAACGTCCTGAAATGAATAGCTTATCACTTCTGTTATTACCATGACTCTTGAAATATTTCCAACCTTATCTCAGCTTTAATGAAAAAATGAGTGATGGACATTTAAAGGGCATACTGTATCTGAGAAAGAAAAGAGTACAGTATGAAGGCAAGCACTGACAAGACAGATATGAAGATGTGCCGTTTTACAATACAGTCTTTCTGTATTTGCTTTTGGCACTTTAATGTAGAGCAGACTAGGTGGTTTTCAGTCTGTCAGTATTAAATCCTAGCATTCAGATTTATTGGCCATTGCCCTGAATTCTCACATAGTCTTTTGTCTTGCCGTTCTGGCCTAGATCCCCAGGGCCTCCACATGGACAGGACTGTATAATAAACAGCCTCCCAACCCACTGAGTGCAGCTGGACTATTGCTAGAATCCAGACAAAGAGTGGAAAACCATGGACACTTCAACCTACAGAGAAAAACTTTAAACTGTGAAGCTATAAAGAAATAGTTGGGAAGAGGTGTCAAGTTTCTGCACCAGTAATGCACCAACAGAACTGCTATTTTTCAAACAGGTTTCCTAAACCTTTCCCCCACTCACGCCATTGGTTGAGCCAAAGTTGCTGTGTTGGCTCGTCAGGGGTGCGTTTCCTATACAATGACATAACTCGCTGTTTAACCACCGTAATATGAATTGTTGGAGAAATTAACTAGCAAGTCGTAAAACTGTTGCAAGGTCGCACTTCTGTCGTCTGACCAACATTGATTCAATAATACAGGTCTGTTGTTAACTACATCACATGCAAGTCGTGGACTTTTACTATTTCACAACTGCTTTCAGATTATTATTGCTTTCGATGTTTGATTCATTGCGGTTTCCCTCTTACGCATTTGACACATGCACACTCTTCAAAAACGGTGTTTATTGTTGACACACTAAAACAAGGGTCCTAGGGCCCCTAAGGGGTCCACAGCAGTAATGCTGGGGGTCCTCCAATTCATGTTTGATCACAAATATTTTTTTGTTAAATTAAAACATGGGTAAAAATACAAAGTAAAATTTTAAAATAAGGACCCTCATACAAAAGCAAGAGCACCCTCAGTTGATACTGTAATAATATCATATTATTGGTGAAACAGATCTGGCAAACGCCCCAGTGCGTATTTGTGTTTACGCTCTGGAGAACATCAAATGTTTCTATTTACAACATGTTTTTGCAGTGGTGAGAAATGTAGCCAATCACAGACATGTTTGTTGATCTCTTGAACACAATGGCCAATCAGAGGCGTTTAATTTAGTCAGAATCCACTCATTGGTCAAAACGCCTGGGTTTTTGTTCAATGATGAGTTCTGTACGCTCTCGAATCCTCTCATTAACAAACAAAGACACAACGTAAGAGATTCGGAGCCCTGCACATGACATGCAGGAAAAAAATTGTAGGCTAAATCATGTGCATGGTTTAGGCTACTACTTCGTTCCCTCGATTTATAAATCGAGCGCACGATTTACTATTTCGTTCCTTTGATTTGCTATATCGTGCGCACACTTTATAAATCTAGGGAACAAATTAGTAAATCGTCCGTGCGATTTAGCAAATCGAAGGAATGAATTAGTAAATCATGCACACGTCATGTGCGGAGCTCCGTAGTTTCAGTGTAGATAACTTTATTGTTTTTTCTGAGATTAGTGACTGCTTTGTAGTGATAGGGAGCACTCTTTCGAGGCTGTAATAAATATTTTTTTATATTGTAATAGTATATTTTCACATTTAATATCCAAATTAATGTAGAAGCTGTCACGTTGTAGCATCACCAATCTCAACATAAGCGTTAACGACAACCGCTAAAAAGAACTGAAAACACAGGCATATAAATACACAGGCAAATTAGGAATATTAATGACACACAGCCGGACAGAATAACAAAATCATATAAATTACCATGACAACTAAAGACTGGCGGGGACTAGAACAAAGGAGACTGAATAGAAACAAACTTAAAGTCCATGAGAGTGAAACTAAAACATAAATAACTGATAATATGTTACAGAAACAACATAGAAATTATATTTTAAAAATGTGTTGCATTATTATTGGGAATGGTTTTGGGAAACGCACCATGGGTGCTCAGACAAATACATGCTTCTGTATTGTAGAGTTTATGCCAATTTCTTTGTGGAAATCAACCAAGATATATATATATATATATATATATATATATATATATATATATATATATATATATATATATATACAGTGCTATGCATAAGTTTAGACACCCATTCTAAAGTTGACTAAAAAGAGGAATAAAAAATCATCTTTTGGAAACTGAACTTAATGCCTTAATTTAAAAATTAGGAAAAATCCAACCTTTAAGGACACCAATTTTCTTTGTGAATGAATAATGTATCGTAAATAAATAAATATTCTTCCTTAAAATACAGGGTGCATAAGTTTGGACACCCCTATGTTAAATTCCCATAGAGGCAGGCAGATTTTTATTTTTAAAGGCCAGTTACTTCATGGATCCAGGATACTATGCATCCTGATAAAGTTCCCTTGGCCTTTGGAACTAAAATAGCCCCACATCATCACATAGCCTTCACCATACCTAGAGATTGGCATGGTTTTATTTCAGTTAGCCTAATAGCTTGATTTGATTTGCATTGAGAGATGATCTTATGGAAATTACTCCATGCCAATCTCTAGGTATGGTGAAGGCTATGTGATGATGTGGGGCTATTTTAATTCCAAAGGCCAAGGGAACTTTATCAGGATGCATAGTATCCTGGATCCATGAAGTAACTGGCCTTTATATATATATATATGTAAGGAATAATTGACGACAGGCCGTTGAATTATTAGAAAAATAATGCACACCCGAGGTGGTAATGCGGTCACGACGCGAAGCGGAGTGGCCGTTACACCTCGGTGTGCATTATTTTTCTAATAATTCAACGGCCTGAAGTCAATTATTCCGCTTATACTACAGTTACCACACCTCGAAACATTGTTCAGATTATGTATTTCAAGACGTTTGTAAAGTTGTTGTCATTAAAACGCTCTTGTATGTAGGACTAATTTCTTACGCATGTAATACCATGCCTCCGTTGCTAATTCCAAAACGTCATTTTAGAGTTAGTAACGGAGGTTTGAGCCACTGATAGCAGAATAATGCTGGGGACACACGACTAGCTGACACATTCTCTGACTGTTTTCATCGCAGCAGATTTTAAAGGGGTGATGAACTGAGAAATCAAATTTTCCTTGAGCTTGTGACATATAAGAGATCATCATACTATAATAATATCCTGTAAGTTTCAGAACTGAAAACTACCTTGTTAGTCCAATAAAAGCTTTTATAGACATCAGGCTCAGCAAACGACTCGTTTTTCAAAGTGGGGAACTATGACGTCAAAGAGGATACCGCCTCCACAAAAGAAGATCAACGCCTACTTCAACACGGCCTGTTTAGCCCCGCCCACCGATTCGCCCAAACATGCTAAATAACATAGGAGGACATGATGATTGCTAAACCGGATCGAGCTACTACAAGCAATAAACATGCTGTTTACTAAATATTGTGCGTGCCTGTTTGTGGAAGAAGACAGTCTGCATAAGCTTCCTTCGGATTCCAGCATGGTTAAACTTTATTAAATCAGTCAATCACAATTTCCCGACGGATCTGCCAGCAACATGTAAGTAACCATGTGTATTCTAATGCCTGATCTGCGATCAGTGATTTCTGATGTGTAATTATTCAAGTTCAGATATCTTTCTCTTAAAATCGTTCAATACTGTTTATGCATCAGTGACTAAACGATCAACTTCACATAATTTCTCGTAGTAGCCTATTATGAAAATAATCTTTTTTAAACTGTTATTAAATTATATACAGAAAGCGATCAAAGAACGATCCCTTTCCATTCGGAAGCTGTCAATCAAACAGCACAGCGCGAGCCGCGAGAGCTTATCTGGACACTACCAAACTCGTGATGAAATAATGACACTGTTACACTACACAACGAAGCTCTTACTGTGTATTCACATCGTGTTTGCATTGTGATTTGGTGTAAGCATTTGTGAGAGTGCAAAAATTGCGTTGCAATGATAAGATCTTTATTCACGCGATCAACAGACTGTCATCTGCTCAGTCAGTGCTCATCATGCTGCAACCTTTCATGTGATGGAATAGATTTAAATATAATGCTTTAAACGATACTTTTCACGATTTGTTAATCTCGATAGCTCTAATAGTAAAAACGTAGTAAAAGTTTTCGAGAGAGTTCATGTAATACTAGCTATTTCATATGCAAGCATGTCAGCCAATCACAGCAGTGGGCGTTTGCACTGCAGTCTCACAGCAGACACGCCCCTTAAAACGGAGCGTTCAAATCTGAGGCAGAAATCAGGCTTGGAAAAATGGCTTTTATTTATAAATTATGACAATTTTTGATGTAAAAATCATACTAACATTATAAAGGCACCCCAGGCAACATTATAAAATAATAAAACAATCCAGTTCATGACCCCTTTAAACACCGACTTTGAACACAGACTGAACGCGCTGAACACGCGTTTGGGCATGATCAGTCATAAGCATCAAATTACATTCATAACCGGCCTTAAAGTGTGTCCCCGGCTTTATGCAGTTATTAATGCAGTTATTAGAGAGAGATGTTGCAATAATGAGACAGAAAAGCATGTGCGTCAATATTATTATTTATTTATTCATTCAATTCGTTATAATTAATTTGTTCATTCTTTTTTATATTATTGACAGATGACAGTAGACTAGCCAAATAAATGAAACACAAAGCCATTTTAACAAGTAGGCCTATCTGTCACATTCACCGTCTGTCTTCGTCCTGTCTGCACTACAGTTCCCAGAATCCTCCTTGTTTCCACACCTGAACTCACTCCCTTCATTACCCACCTGTTCGTCATCATCATCTGCATCACCTGTCTTGTGTTCATCTGTCTGTGTATTTAAGTTCCTTCTGTTCACTCCTCACTTGTCGGTCAATGTGCTTATGTTAGGTTTGTTTATGTTAGGTTTATCTATGTTCTGAGCACACGCTCCCTTTTTGTTTGTATTTGTTTATATTGAGAATTAAAATCTTGGAATTCATCATCTTCGTGTTCGTCTCCTACTTCATCCACCCAGAAGCCTGACAGATTGACCGACCAAAAAGATGAGCTGGGAGCTCGCTGGACAGATCGCGGCTTTGGCTCGGGATAGCCGCGATCTGTTCCATTTCACCTGGGGGTTTGTTCCTCTTGCTGCCTCCTGCTCGCTGGATGACGAGACGATCAAGGCGTGTTACCGGCTTGGGGCCAAGGAGGTCGACCCGAGGGAGCTTCCAGATCTCTCCGGTCAGGACTGGAGAGAGGCACTCTCCTGTTGTCTGGAGAGCTTCCTCCCGTGGCACGCCATGTCACCGTCTGCACTTCACGCCAGTCCAGCCGAGCCCGCACTTCACGCCAGATCTGCCGAGACCAAGGCAGTAAGCATCGTGCCCGCCGCGCCTGTGACTGACAGCGATCTTCCTCCTCTCATCGGCCCGCCAGAGCCCTCTTCGCCGCTGGTCCCGTCCAGCACAGAGCCCTCTTCGCCGCTGGTCCCGTCCAGCCCAGAGCCTTCGCCGCTGGTCCCGTCCAGCCCAGAGCCCTCTTCACCGCTGGTCCCGTCCAGCCCAGAGCCCTCTTCACCGCTGGTCCCGTCCAGCCCAGAGCCCTCTTCACCGCTGGTCCCGTCCAGCTCAGAGCCCTCTTCGCCGCTGGTCCCGCCCAGCACAGAGCCCTCTTCGCCGCTGGTCCCGCCCAGCACAGAGCCCTCTTCGCCGCTGGTCCTGCCCAGCACAGAGCCCTCTTCGCCGCTGGTCCTGCCCAGCTCAGAGCCCTCTTCGCCGCTGGTCCTGCCCAGCTCAGAGCCCTCTTCGCCGCTGGTCCCGCCCAGCTCAGAGCCCTCTTCGCCGCTGGTTCCGCCCAGCTCAGAGCCCTCTTCGCCGCTGGTTCCGCCCAGCTCAGAGCCCTCTTCGCCGCTGGTTCCGCCCAGCTCAGAGCCCTCTTCGCCGCTGGTTCCGCCCAGCTCAGAGCCCTCTTCGCCGCTGGTCCTGCCCAGCTCAGAGCCTTCTTCGCCGCTGGTCCTGCCCAGCTCAGAGCCTTCTTCGCCGCTGGTCCTGCCCAGCTCAGAGCCTTCTTCGCCGCTGGTCCTGTCCAGCTCAGAGCCCTCTTCGTCGCTGGATCTGCCCAGCACAAAGCCCTCATCGCTGGATCTGCCCAGCACAAAGCCCTCATCGCTGGATCTGCCCAGCACAAAGCCCTCATCACTGGATCTGCCCAGCACAGAGCCCTCATCACTGGATCTGCCCAGCACCGAGCCCTCATCGCTGCCCAGCACCGAGCCCTTATCGCTGCCCAGCACCGAACCCTCTTCACGGTCCCCGTCAGCCCGGTCAGAGACTGTTTTTAACCATCGCTCTCTGGTAACCGGGACTTTTCCCAAGTATTTTTTTTTGGGGGGGGGGCCATAGGGCTCCGTCCTGGCCACTCGAGGGGCCATGGCCACCTGAGGGGTCCTCACCACCATGGCCACCTGAAGGGTCTTCTCCGCCGTGGCCACCTGAAGGGTCTTCTCCGCCGTGGCCACCTGAAGGGTCTTCACCGCCGTGGCCACCTGAAGGGTCTTCACCGCCGTGGCCACCTGAAGGGTCTTCTCCGCCATGGCCACCTGAAGGGTCTTCTCCGCCTTGGCCACCTGAAGGGTCTTCTCCGCCTTGGCCACCCGAAGGGTCCGCACCGCCTTGGCCACCCGAAGGGTCCGGACCGCCATGGCCACCCGAAGGGTCCTCACTGCCGTGGTCGCCTGAGGGGACATCACCGCCCTGACCACCCGAAGGGTCCTCACCGCCGTGGCCGCCCGAGGGGTCGTCTCCGTCCTGGCCACGCCCACAGCCTGCTCCACCGTGACCACACCCACAGTCTGCTCCGCCCTGGAGGCTTCCTGCCTTGTCTCCCTTGCCTTGTCTTCCCCGTCAGCCTCCAGGGCGCCCACCCTCCCACCCCTTTGGTCTTTCTACGGTTCTAACGTTACTCAACCAATCAGATTCAAGCATTCAACAGCCCTGTAGTATATATATATATATATATATATATATATATATATATATATATATAAAAATATAAATTTTTTATTTTTTTTTATCCAGAATAATCAGGGATAAGATAGTATTTAAAGATCACAAATAATTACATTAAGGAATTTCTGGGAAATGTGTTTGCTGCTTGTTGTATTAAGACAGTCTAAAATAAGACTGAACTGTTCTGATGTTCTTCCAATGCTCTCATAATGCTTTTCAGCTGAGTCAATATTTATCCAGAAACTGTAGGAAAACACTGCGTATCTAAGTCACATAATCAAGCTTTAGGCAAATGATTCACAGAAAAATGCACAGCACTCCTTTAGTGTGCACACTTATCTGTCAAAGAAAAGCTGGTTTGATAAATATTCCTCATATTAAAGATTAATACCGTTAATCTTGCTCAGAAAAAAAAAAAAAAAAAAAAAAAAAACCTGAATAAATCTCAAATAGACATAGCACATGCAATCTCTCTGCAGTGAAGGTAAGATGATCTCTTGACCAACACATCTGTCTTTAGCAGGCAGGAAAGATCTTCTACATCTCACTAGTCCATTAAAACAGCAGTTGAATCTTTATATGAGACAAACTTTATATGAGTTTACTCACAAATGCATTTTGCCCCACTTTTAGTAATGAACAGTTTCCTGCAACAGCTAAATCACATGTTGTCAATTGTAACATAACACCTTGTTTACTGTGATATAAGATGAGAGTAAATCACAGAACTGTGTGTACTACTGAGAAATCATGGCCAAGGTATGTGGAAACTACTAGATGTGATTGCACACTAAACCAAACATGCCCTGGCACATTCTTAATTTTTTTACAGGTTAAAGGCATCATGGAAATCTCCAACCTTATCCAGGTCTTACATTAGTTTGTGTCCTCTAGAGGGATTTTACTTTCTCACAAATTCAGTCTCCAGAGACGGAAGCAGACCCTTGGTATTCTGATTAAAACACTTTAATGAAGACCATCTGTGGAATGGCACTGAAATTAATACCTTTCTTTCCAGGTTGTCACAGAAAGAGAAAGAAGAAAAGGAAAACTAAAAATGAACTCTCTTAAGTGATGCTAGACAACTTTTGAAAGATAATACAAATTGATATGGAAAGAATGAACATTTTGTATTAGTTATTATTCTTTTTACAGCTCTGACTTTTTGAGGTAACAAAACTTAATTGATGCAAATGTTGAACCCCAGTGACTGGAAAACCTCTCAGGTCAAAGCGAGAGTATAAATCAGGATTATCCCAGAAACCCCAGATTACACAGTGTAACATATTTTCAACATGTCTGGCACAGATCACAAACAGATGCTAAGCACATAAAATGCTCTACTGTAAGTGCAGGATTATATAACAGATACAGTACCTGTAGCAACAGTAATGACTTAAACACAAACCTGCTCACATAATTAACTAAACAGCTGTAGAACACATTCAAGGAATGCATTTCAAAACAACCACCTCAAAGATCAATGGACACTTCTTTAGCTGTTCTGCCCAGTGAAATCAGTAAGAGGCATGATATATTTCTAGGATATCAAATCGAACTTAAACTTCCTAATGAATCACTAAATGGTGTAACAGATCTATTTAACATCTGCTGTAGACCAGCCTGTCCACCAAAGTGGGATCAAGTGAGAATTCTTTTCAGATGTGCTTCCAGAGCAGTTGTTTTAAATTGTGATTTTGATTAAACAATTGGTTGGGGTGCGCTGGATATGGTCTACTAATACAGTAGTTCTCTGATTGCTAACTGTATAGGTTTGAATCTATATTTCTCTAGTGAATAAATCTGCAATCCCTAATTCTGAATGCTTATGTTTAAAATCGCAAAGATTGATA
Source organism: Squalius cephalus (assembly GCF_949319135.1). Lineage (NCBI taxonomy): Eukaryota > Metazoa > Chordata > Actinopteri > Cypriniformes > Leuciscidae > Squalius > Squalius cephalus. The sequence continues at coordinate 31,087,823 of NC_137123.1, forward strand.
TCACACCACTGCAAGTTTTTTAAAAACACTTCTTGTCTTGAAGTCTTGTCAAATAGTAACTGAGAGAATTTGGATTTTTAACAGATGTGCCTCTAAACAAATCCACATGGACTCCTTTGGAGGAATGTAGTGAAAGGCGAAAATGTGGAAAAAAGTTTTTGACCCCCAGAGGAAGAGACCCTGATAGGATCAACACACAGCTGAGGATCCACACACACCGGAGGATCCACACACACCGAGGGGCTCCTGTGGGAGAGTAATTCAATTACAGAGCTTTTAAGTGAATTTCATATATTGCTCATTAGTGTAGATCATCTGTATGATGACATTACGATACGATCTGGAAGCAAACATTGTATTAGTTTTATCTCCTCATGTGGCAGACATTAATGTGGTTGCCATATCACACTTGACAGCCAGTGTTGAAGTAAAGTTGTGTTGACCTTTTGCTTCTGGAATGAGAGAAACTTGATGTCTGTTTAATGAGTGAGAAAGCAAGACATGTCTATCAGAATGTCCATCAACAGCAGCCCAGAATATTTATAAGAAAAATAACTAAAAATGACAGCAGCAGTCCAATCATCAGATTGGAATCCATTGGAATCACCTCACTGTTATTTGGAATCAATTACAATTATATGCACATTTACGATTGCATTTACAGTTACTGTTTTGCACGTGTTGCATGTTGTATGTCACTTTTGCCTTCTTGAGCAAATGGACAACATAAATGTCGATTGTAGCTCACCTTTGTTAATCAGACTGCTATCACATTATCCAGGTCTGTAAGTCCAACTTCGCAAAACAAGGACTAATACGATTTTAAGTCAGACTAAAGCATTCACAACATATTAAAAAGACAAATTAAGGTTTTTGTCCAAATGAAATCAAGCTCTTAAAAGGCCTGGTCACACAATCAAAAATGTGTCCTGTTTGGCATGAAAGTTTGTCTGATTTTCACATGCTCTTTGTCTGTTCAGACAAATGTTCAAAAAACAGAAAGGGGGCAGAATGAAAATGCACTTTCACTACTGACAGTAGGTGGCACTTATAGAAAAGTCAGTTCTGGATTCTTCCTCTGCTATTCACTATTGCATAGCAAAATAATCTGTTTGTGAGTTAAATAACATCTGAAGTTCTGAAAATGTGACTAAAAGATCACCTTTAAAGCATGCGGATGTTCGTGTTCATTCATTCAAATGAAAATGTTAATTGTGCCAAATATCTCACCAAATATTCTTCTTGGTGTTTATGGGCCTTAAATGTACTTGGTGATTTATTTTCCAATTCATGGAACAGACCAACCTTTCTCAAACAAGAAACTTTTCGAACTTCACTTTTATTATTTGTTGAATGAAGAATAAGGCCAGACAGATAGCTAGTTACTCCTAACCTCTGTTTTGATGTTTAAAGCTACGACAGCAAAGGCTTTGCTAAGATGTCCTTGGTCACACTTCAAAGGTGAACTAATGGCAGTTTACCTGCAAGGCAGTAATAACAGGGTGATGACAGGGGTCGACCTTTATGGGAGTCCATGTTTGCATAATAACTTGCATAATGAAGAGTTACAAGGGGTTCATGGTATAAGCAAATTAAAAGCTCTTTTCTTCTCTTGATATCATTGAATCTCCTCAATGTGGCACAACAGCTATGTAGTATGTTAAAGTCAAATTGAAGAAAACTGAATCACTCAATTAATCCTTATAAAGTGTTTGTATCAAATACCTCGTCATCATATACACATACTTCTGATAAGAAATGAAATCAACCTGTTGTCACTGACCTGGAAATGTCTAAACTGATTTTAAAGGAAACTGCATTCAGTAACAAGATGGGTTGATAGGAAGGCCTCAGGCAGTGCTTAAATTTGCAGGGTGTGCTGATGGTATGATAAATCTTTGGATTGTCTTTCAGCCATGAGCTTTAGTTTTATGTTTCCTCTCTCAAAGCTAAGACATATCCTGGAAACTATGCCAGAATACACTTCACTTCTGCCAGGACATGACTCACTTGTCTACTGGTGCCTGATGAGCATGTCAGTGTGTCAATGACTAAGGGGCTTTAGGGGCTTGTAAAAGGAATGACAGCTGCGACACTGAATTCACCATGATCAAATCGAATTGTATAGTAGAATTGTTTATCACACTTTATACTGCAGCATTCATATTATTCTGTTTTTGCATATAGTATTGAAATATGTTGCCAGCTCATTCATTTTTCTAAGCCATATCAACAAGCTTGATGCAACATAGATTATAATGACATCTCACCAGAGGCCTGTCATTCTAGGTGCATTATGTGGCCACATCCACATGGCCAGATGACACCTGTTGTGTACAACCTACAGCCTGAACAGACCACAGTTCTTGAAACGTCAGATTGGAGCACCCTTGAAAAATTCAAGTGCTCTTGTTTTGAAATTCTGCTTTCTATCTTATTGTATTGTCTGTTACTTATTTGGCACAAAGCAGAAGTCATGACTTTACTTCCATGCTGTGATGTTCTGTATTTGCAAATAATTTAGATAGAAATAGTGTAGAGTGGGAATGTATAATGTTCATTAGTTATTGTTTAAATTAGCATGTATACTGGATTTAAGGCAGATCTAAATGTGATAGGCTAAACTGCATTGCATGCCAACAGAGATAAGGGAGCAGATCACAATTAGAGCAAGAAGTTTTGATTAAAAACTATGAGCAAATTGCCTAATGTATGTACAGTACTTGCTTTTTTATTAATTGAATTTTTTTACTATCAGATGCTGTGCTTGTAGATCATAATTCTGTCAAATGATTGTTCCATCCAATTCTTGTTTGAAGAGTTTATGGATTCTTCTTTAGAGATTATCTTTGTGTTTTGTTGTGATGAAGTAAAGCAGCATTTAGATCCTCACAACATCCTCAAGTGGCGTGCACAAAAAAAAACAAAAAAAAAAACAAAAAAACATGGATGATACAACTGTACCAACAAACACTTCCATCAAGGACAATTAATTATATTCAAAATAACACTTAAACTAAAATGGATTTTGTAATAAGGGTTGATCCTTCTATTGGAGAAATTTGAGCTTGAAGTGCCATCCGTTTTCTGCTACTACAAGCAACGCACCTTGCCAAACCACACTTAACATAGGATGTGTTATTGCTTTCAATCTGGAATAGAACAGAATGCAGCGGTCTGCAACACATTTTACAAGGCACTTCTTGTTTTTCACTAGACATTTTAAAAAGCGTGGCACTTTTATAATAAATAATAGTCAGGCGCAATACCCAAAGACATCCTTGATTAGATTTTTGTGTTTAGATCCTAAAACTTGTTTTCATAGGCAAAATATTTGACACCATTACTCACAAACAAGAACAAAGACGAGACATAACAAATCTTCAAATAAATCAGTTCCTCATTTTGAATAAAAACCAAGCAGAGTCAGTCTGATGGTGCAGACTGACCACCAAGTAATTCATTTACAAAGAGCCTTGCAGTTATTTGAAGACTTTGGAGAAACAACCATTAAAATGATTTGTCATACATGTGTGTCTGCTTTATTGTAAAAGTCAGGTGTTTATAATAAAGTTAGATCAAATTCCATTAACAATTAACACAAAACAACACTGAATGAACAATGAAGAAATCTGGTACCTATAAGGCCTAAATAAAAGCATTACAGTTAAGTGGAAGCGTTAAGTGTTTTGGATTAGTCTTTTGTACAAGTCCAAATCATACTGATACTGATACATTCTTACAGTTACAGCCATGAATCATAAATATATGTTCACTCAAAAGTCTCCTCTATTACTGTTATCCACCTCTTGAATAAGACACAGATCCAGTGCAATATCATTTCAATTAGATCTTTTACTTCTCCATGCAAGAAGATCCTCTCTAATTTGATTCTCATTTCCGTGCAACATCTTCCCCTCTAATCAGACCGTTAGACTGTAATCATGAGAGCTACAGTTCACTCCTTCCCCAGAGGATCTGCAAATGGACGTTTAGATCTGAGTAAGCATATTTGTGAAATGACCATCACCGGAGAGGCCTGCTCCAAATTCAGTTGCTGTTACACTCAACAGCTGGTTAATCAAGAAATATTACAGCATTGCCAGTGTTAAAATGGGGACTAGGCTGACCTAGATATGGTCTTTATGTATCTGCTGACCTTAACTGCCCCCCTGTACCGACAGTATTTTGTGCCTGATAGCCACATGCTTTCACTGACACCGTAGTTTACTTAAAAAATTAATTAGTGTAATCATTATACTGACCCTCAAGTTGTTCCAGATGTGGAAAACAAAAGAAGATCCAATGAAAGGGCAACATTGGAGCCCACTGACTTAAATTGTATGGGTAAAACTAGTTTTGTCATACAGGTTTGGTCAACATGTGTCATACACCTGAGCCCTCAGCCAAGATGGCCGTCACCTCGCCGCCTGAGCCCTCAGCCAAGATGGCCGCCAACTCACCGCCTGAGCCCTTGGCTAAGATGGCCGCCACCTCACGCCTGAACCCTCGGCTACGAAGGCCGCCGCCTCACCGCCTAAGCCCTCAGCAAAGATGGCCGCCGCCTCACCGCTTGAGCCCTTGGGAAAGATGGCCGCCACCTCACTGCCTGGGTCCTCACCCACGATGGCCGCAGACGCCATGTCCAGGCCTGTATCTGTCCCCGAGCCTGTGCCTGAGTCTGAGTCTGTTCCCAAGCCGGAATCTGTTCCAGAACCTGTGCCTGTTTCTGAACTCACACCCACCCAGCCTCCCTCTCCCACCTCCTCCTATCATCCATCTCTCATCCCTGCCTTCACTGCTTCCTGTCAGCCCCTCAGCTCACCCTCAGTCCATCTTTGGCGATGTGGGTTCGCCGCAGGTCTGCCAGTCGCCAACTCTATAAGGGTCGGTGGATCCCTGGTCTCCGCCTCCGACCTCCACGACCTGGACTCCACTTTGGCCTGTCGGTCCATTAGCTCCACCTTGGCTCCTACCTCCCTTGGCAACATTGGAGCCCACTGACTTAAATTGTATGGGTAAAACTAGTTTTGTCATACAGGTTTGGTCAACATGTGTCATACACCTGAGCCCTCAGCCAAGATGGCCGCCACCTCGCCGACCTGAGCCCTCAGCCAAGATGGCCGCCAACTCACCGCCTGAGCCCTCGGCTACGAAGGCCGCCGCCTCACCGCCTAAGCCCTCGGCAAAGATGGCCGCCGCCTCACCGCTTGAGCCCTTGGGAAAGATGGCCGCCACCTCACTGCCTGGGTCCTCACCAACGATGGCCGCAGACGCCATGTCCAGGCCTGTATCTGTCCCCGAGCCTGTGCCTGAGTCTGAGTCTGTTCCCGAGCCTGAGTCTGTTCCCGAGCCGGAATCTGTTCCAGAACCTGAGCCTGTTTCTGAACTCACACCCACCCAGCCTCCCTCTCCCACCTCCTCCTATCATCCATCTCTCATCCCTGCCTTCACTGCTTCCTGTCAGCCCCTCAGCTCACCCTCAGTCCATCTTTGGCGATGTGGGTTCGCCGCAGGTCTGCCAGTCGCCAACTCTATAAGGGTCGGTGGATCCCTGGTCTCCACCTCCGACCTCCACGACCTGGACTCCACTTTGGCCTGTCGGTCCATTAGCTCCACCTTGGCTCCTACCTCCCTTGGCAACATTGGAGCCCACTGACTTAAATTGTATGGGTAAAACTAGTTTTGTCATACAGGTTTGGTCAACATGTGTCATACACCTGAGCCCTCAGCCAAGATGGCCGCCACCTCGCCGACCTGAGCCCTCAGCCAAGATGGCCGCCAACTCACCGCCTGAGCCCTTGGCTAAGATGGCCGCCAACTCACGCCTGAACCCTCGGCTACGAAGGCCGCCGCCTCACCGCCTAAGCCCTCGGCAAAGATGGCCGCCGCCTCACCGCTTGAGCCCTTGGGAAAGATGGCCGCCACCTCACTGCCTGGGTCCTCACCAACGATGGCCGCAGACGCCATGTCCAGGCCTGTATCTGTCCCCGAGCCTGTGCCTGAGTCTGAGTCTGTTCCCGAGCCTGAGTCTGTTCCCGAGCCGGAATCTGTTCCAGAACCTGAGCCTGTTTCTGAACTCACACCCACCCAGCCTCCCTCTCCCACCTCCTCCTATCATCCATCTCTCATCCCTGCCTTCACTGCTTCCTGTCAGCCCCTCAGCTCACCCTCAGTCCATCTTTGGCGATGTGGGTTCGCCGCAGGTCTGCCAGTCGCCAACTCTATAAGGGTCGGTGGATCCCTGGTCTCCGCCTCCGACCTCCACGACCTGGACTCCACTTTGGCCTGTCGGTCCATTAGTTCCACCTTGGCTCCTACCTCCCTCATCTCCACCGTGGCCCATCAGTCCACCAGCTCCGTCGGGCTCCCTCGTCCTCCGCCTTGGTCGTTCGTCGGCCTGCCCTCGCCTCGGGACTACACTCCTCGGGCTTCGCCGTGTCCCTTCATCCCTCTGGCTCCGTTGGGCTCCTCATTCCCTCCAGCTCCACATTGGTCCTCTGTCGCTCCGGCTCCACTGCGGCCTTCTGGATCCCCGCCTGCGCCTTGGTCGCCAGAGCCATTGGCATCGCCATGTCCCTCAGGATCCTCAGCATCGCCCTGGCTCATCAGCTCTCCAGCTCCATCCGGGTATCCTCTTCCACCTGCTCCGCCTCCATCAGTCTGCCCCCTGGAGTCATCTGCCCTTTCTCCACCATGGCTCCTCCCTCCGTCGTATCCGCCCATGGCCGCCTGAAGGGTCGTCTCCGCCCTGGCCCCCTGCACAGCCTGCTTTTCCTGGCCCTCTGCACAGCCTGCTCCGCTCTGGCCGCCTGTAACGTCTGCTCCGCCATGGTCTCTCTTGCCTTCTGTCTGCCCTTCACCTGCTCTTCTTCCTCCTGAACCCTCTCCCTCCCTCCGCAGTTGGTCTATTTACAGCGCGAGGTCGCACCTTCTGGGAGGGAGAGGAACTGTCACACACCTCAACGGCACTCCACTTCCCACCTGCACACTATCAGCCATCACCTGATCACCTGAACGTCATCAATCACCGTGGACACTAACTATCTCACAGTTGAGTTCTGTCATTGTCTTGTTATCATCTGTGTATTTAGTTCTTGCTTGTATTCAGTTCAGTGTCCGGTATTGCATCAAACATATAATACACATATAACATATAATACACAAACATATAATACACAAACAAACACCAAAATCTGGTGTTGATCTGTGCATGCGTCGTGTCTGAACGTGTTGTTTGTGTTAGGAGCTCCATCGATTTGATTCATAATCCGTGATTTTTCTCTTTAAACTCACTTAAAACGAATATTTTCTACTTTTCCTCAATGAGAAGCACTGCTGCTCAAACCTCATAGTTACAACGCGGACTGTTGAGCGGACTGTAGAGCAGAATCGTCTCAAGCCGATTAGTGATCCAGCACCGGTTTTCACCTGTGGGTCACGGCTGAGCGCGTCTTCTCTACACTCACTTACAAACGAACATTTTCTCGCCTATCGTGCGTCTACATTACACCCGTACCACTAAAAAGACGGATTATATCCAAGACTTCAGTCATAAATTAGTATTAATATTGTTAGCATCACTGGTAGCGTCGTTGCTAACTTACTGTCCATCTGTTAAAATGGCGAATATATCAGATGTATGTTGTCTACCTTTTAGTGCAGGTGAGGACACATTCGAGCTGCACACGGTGCAGTCTGAGCTGGAAGCTGTAGAGAAGCAGATCCGCGACCTTTTAGAGAAACAAGCCGAGCTGAGAGACCGCCGTTTAGCTCTTGAAACAGCACGCGCCGATGCATCGATGAGAGACCGGCGTTTAGCTCTTGAAACATCACGCGCCGATGCACACAAATCAGTGACTAACATTAGTAATCCGCTGACCCCGACCTCGTCTACTCCGTGCGTTTCTCAGCATTGGTCCCGAGCGCCTAGGTCACGATCAGCCATGGTTTCATTCACTCCGGCTCCGACATGCCACCATGAAGCCTGGCTGGTTCCGCAGCGGAAGACGCGGGCCAGGACCAGAGCAAGACCCTCTCCGACCCTCCCGGTTTTCGAGATCTCCACCCAGAACCGCTTCTCCCCTCTTCGCGAAACGGAACGTGATGCTGTGATCATCGGCGATTCCATCGTCCGGCACGTCCACGCTACGTTAGGTAAAAGTAAGGTGCGCACTCACTGCTTTCCTGGTGCTCGTGTTCTTGATGTCGCTGCGCGGGTACCCGAGATCTTGAATGGTGACGAGCGAGTCGGAGCCGTCGTGTTGCACGCAGGAGTGAACGATATCAGGCTGCGGCAGAAGGAGGTTCTGAAGAAAGACTTCAGGAGCCTGATCGAGACGGTACGCAGCACAACGCAAGGCTGTATCTCAATATTAGTTTTACTTGATCTTAGTGCTGCGTTCGATACTATAGATCACACAATACTCTTAGATCGACTACACAATTATACTTGTGTTCAAGAACAAGCATTAAGCTGGTTCAGATCATACTTATCTGACCGCTACCATTTTGTCTATTTAAATGGAGAAAAATCAGGTAATAACTCCAGTAAACTATGGAGTGCCGCAAGGATCTGTGTTAGGCCCTCTATTATTCTCAATATATATGCTGCCACTTGGAAATATTATAAGGAAACATGGAATTAGTTTCCATTGTTATGCTGCTGACACTCAAATATATATATTTCATCACGGCCGGATGAAAACGCTAAATTATCCAAATTCACAGAGTGTGTTAAAGATATAAAAGACTGGATGATGCGTAATTTTCTTTTATTAAATCCAGACAAGACAGAGGTACTACTTATGGGTTCAAAAAACCGCCCACAAAACCTCTCACAATACAACTTTAACATAGTAGGATGTCCTATTACTTTATCCTCTACAGTAAGACCTGGGTGTTATACTAGATTGCAACCTGTCTTTTGAAAATCATATTTCATATGTTACAAAAACAGCCTTTTTCCACCTTAGAAACATTGCTAAGCTACGTAATATGCTATCAGTTTCGGATGCAGAAAAGTTAGTTCATGCATTCATGGCCTCGAGACTAGATTACTGTAATGCTTTATTAGCTGGTTGTCCTGCATCCTCAATAAACAAGCTACAGTTAGTCCAAAATGCAGCTGCTAGATTTCTTACTAGATCAAGAAAATATGATCATTTAACACCGATTTTAATATCACTACATTGGTTACCTATAAAGTCCCGTATTAACTACAAGGTATTGCTACTGACTTATAAAGCCCTAAACAGCTTAGCTCCAGTCTATTTAACGGATCTTCTATCGCCCTATTATCCATCGCGCTCTTTAAGATCACTAAATTCGAGGCTTTTGGTCATACCTAGGATATCCAGATCCACCAAAGGAGGGAGAGCTTTTTCACATTTAGCTCCAAAACTCTGGAATAGCCTTCCTGATACTATTCGTTGCTCAGACTCGCTCTCCCAGTTTAAAACTAGATTAAAGACGCATCTCTTCAGCCAGGCATTCATATAATATTTTTAATCTTACAGTTAAATCCGGTCTCTAGTTCATAAACGCCAGAGGAGAACTGGCCCCCGACTGAGCCTTCTCCCAAGGTTTTTTTTTGGGAAACTCCTGAAACTCCTAATGGTTTTCCGCCTGGGAACGCTAGGGGGAGCGAGGAAAGTCACCATTTTTACCAGAACAGGTTATTTAACCATCCAAATGATTTCTAAATGGTTTTATTAAGTTGAAATAGTTGCCAAGTTCCCCTTTAATAAACCTTGGAATTATCTTCATCTTCGTCTTCTGTGAATTTCAGCATTACAACATAACTTTGAACTCGGATGATCTATCCCTTTATCCCTAAAGCCTGTTTCGTATTTGATATACAAATTACTAAGGCCTTTAAATTACCAACATGATCAAAAATGTTGCTGAATATTTTTTAGCAAGTAAAAGTCCTTCTAGTATAATTGTAAAAATGTCAATCTTCAGGTTGTGGTACACGTGCTCTTTTGCTGTGAAATCTTTAATGATTTTTATAAACAAAACATACAAATAATTTTTATCTTGTTATGGCACATATAACATTATGCATTGAGAAGACGGAGCTCATACTTGAAGAGGAAAATAATATGTTATTTTGTGCAGTTGCGTGATTTATTTTTAAAATATATAATCAATTTTATATAATGATATATGTAATACAAAAAAATCTTACTATCATTTCATATGTAAAGGTTAATCATAGTTGTAATGGTTATGAAATGGTAATCTCAGTGTTTTGCCCAGTGTTTGAATATAAATGCGTTAGATCCTCTTTTGATCAGTAACCCTCTCCAAATCTGCAAAAGCAGTTACATTAGATTATGTGTTTACCTTGACCGGCTTAAGGGCACAGGGATATTGATATTATGAGCAGAGAAATGCAATTAGTTCATGACTTGGAAACAGATGCACTTTGAATTTTTCCTGTTACACTATCCAGCTGCCTGCTTTCTTTGTTTACTTGAAACAAATCTCTAGGGAGTATGTTCCCAACCAAGCTTGAAATGAAGACATTTCTTCTGATGACTTGTTTGTCTTCTGATTCATTGTGTTTCATTGATGTTTTTGGAATTTAGTGAATCATTTTGCGGGTTTACTGACATGTCTTTGGAAGGCCTAGTTTTGGAGTGAGTGCATGTAATTGAAGTTAGCAAAATGGTGGAGGCTAGTAAAATGCCTGAAACCATGTACAGCACCTTTAATTGCCAAGAAGAAGCCCCCCAAGCATTTAAAGGGATACTAAACTATCCCTTAGAAACAGATGCACTTTGTTTTGCACTTAGTTAATTCTTTGCCAGGAGCTTGCTGTTCCAACAAGTTCTTAATCCCAAGTCGTCCTATATATTCAGGCCTGGTTTCACAGACAGGGTTTAGGTTAAGCCAGGATTAGGCCTTAGTTTAATTAGAACATTTAAGTAGCTTTTATAAACGCGCCTTAGATAAAAACACTACTGGTGTGCATATTGAGACAAAACAATGGCACTGACATATTTTAAGATATGTCAGTGCAAGGTGCTTTCAGTTAAAACGGCTCAAACATGCATTTTAGTCTGGGACTATCTTAAGCCTTGTTTGTGAAACCGGGGCATAGGGTCCTAAGGAGGACATGCAAATCATGGTATAAAGTTTACATTTTTATTTATAATTCATTAGTTTAGAGAAAGAATAGGAAAATCATGAAATATCAACCTGGGCTTGTTAAAATGTTAAGTATATATATTTTTCCCAAGTTAAAATAGAGAAACAACCAAATGAACTATACGGGATGATTGCAGGACTCAGTGCTAGTGCTGGATCTGAACAAGGCAAATCTCCTCCAGGAGACTGACTGTGTGCCAAATCTGAGATAAACCATACGTTTTTCTATTGACCGAGACACAAACTCTCAGACGGCGAGCTTCCCTTCCTAAGTACTAACAGGTGTGTATCAGTGAAAGACCTGCACTTGATACATCTGCAAAGATAAAGTTCATATCAGAGTCAAATACAAACCAAATCCAGTATCTCAGTGCAGCTTGATCTCATTCACATACACACTCCTCTCTTTAAAAAGACGGACATTACATGGCGTAGTTCACTAATAGCTTTTTGTTGTATGCACAATGTGCAACACATCTACTTAAATATTATTTTTGGTCTTTAAATTAGTTGGTAAATTAACATTGGTAACACTTTATTTTGATGGTCCCTTTTGAACATTCTGTTGACCATAAGTAGCATTGCAACTACATGTCAACTAACTCTTATTAGAGTATTAGTAGACTGCTTAATATCTGCTAACTCTTTATTATGATGGTCCCCCAATAGACATTCTACAGACTATTAGTAACTTTGGAACAACATTTTATTTGTTGGACACAGTTGAGAAGTTCAAGACTTCTAAAGTGGGATAGACTATGCTAATAAGGTTATCCAACACATCCAATAGTTCTCACAACAAAACACATTGAAATTGTTCCTGTAATGCATATGTGGAAAGTGTCATTTAGCATCATCTTCTGCCTTGTATATCACAATTAGTTTGGCAAGACAAAAAGGTGTCTGATGCTGCCTTCATGTGCTATCCGAAATTTCCTACTTCCCACTTCTGAAGTTGTAATTATGAGTTTGTTGCATTCAAATGCTTTATTGTTGAAAAGAATATGAATCATGGAGGACACCAGGTTCATTTCTTGGGGAAACTTATTAAAGCTAAAATGTATTGAAGATATTTAGTCAATATCCGACAGATTTTGAATAAAATATAGCGTCCCATTCATTGCCAACCATTTAAACATTACCTGCACTTTTCTATGCATTCACTGTACTGCTCATTTATAAGGTTCGGTAAAATAAACTCTTGTATAATAAATGTTTGTAAAATATATTCAATTTACATCAAATGGTTATTTATATGTCAATATACGACTGTAACGGCAAGAGAAAGCAATGTAGATGTTGCGGGAAAAAACAAATAAAACTTAGTCACTATAGCAATACTCTTCTCCACCATGTTTAAAGTTTAGGAAGTTTGTAAAAAACAACTTGAGAGGCTGTTGATGCACGTGAAGGCAGCATGAGGTGTAGCTGTTAGGTGGGTGAGGTTTCCTCTATGATATCTCATTGTGGGTGTGGTGGTGTTCTGATGACAGGACTCTTTGATGTGATCAGAACTGCACTGATCACTGTGGTTACCTGCTATTACAAGGTGTCGCCCCACATTTCTAAATGGAGGTTTTTGGGGTGGTTTGACCTGTTTACTCCAGTAGGTGAGGGGTTAAGTGAGCGACATGCAGGGGAACGAGGGCGTAATGGTAGGTTTGTAGTCTTTTTTTCTTTATTTATGAAGTACACTCAGCAACTTTCAAGGTTCTTTGCTCCAAGCAACAAATTCACATCAGGTTTATTTCCAACACAGCAGCACTGATCCTGTAATTTCTTTTCCTAATAAATAAAGTAACTCTGATGCAATATATATATATATATATACATATCGTCTTCTTTACGATTCCAACAATTCCACTACGGGACAAAGGGAGATTAGAGAACATCGGTCAGCACCCCTGACTGTCATCAGGTAAGTGCTGGTAAGTGCTGCGTTGACAGTATGAAGAATAAAAAAAGCAGCTGCAACTTTTCACATCGCAGCTTCAGAGAATACATATCAATGGGCGATGTATCAAAATTTTGTTGGATTTGAGCAACCCAAACATACACAGAGGAGTGTACACAAAGTTGAACACACCATAGTCTTAGTGTTAAATGGAAATGTCATTTACAGCTTACGAGTTAAATGTTTTTCTGCTTTCCTGTCACATGTGGAAATATATTGCGCAGAACTGCCAAAGTGCAGAGGCGTGCACACAAATACATACCATACATTAAAAACCATTTCATATCAGGTTGGGGACAGATCCATTGTGCAGGCATTTAGAAGATCGTAAGGGAACTATTAATTAAAATTAGTCTGTCCCAGTGGTGTGTCTGACAGGACTAAATGTCATTAAAATGTTTCAACTGTAGTCGAATTTTACAAGGAGCGGAAAGAAGAAAGAAAGTTATGTTTGAACATTTCACTATGGGTGAAGTCTAACCACAGGAGTTAAGAGAATGAATAGTCTCAATGGATGAGATCATTCATCTGCTTTTGCAGGGAATGAGGGATGCTAATTTGTTCTGTTAACTGCTAATGTACATTTAATATACATTTTACATTAATACTTAAGGAAAATAAGCTATAAAGGGTCCAAAAGAAGGAAATACAAGCATATGAAACTGTGGAAAACACTAGAAAATGAGAATATACTAAGACTCTTACAGTAAATGGCCTAATAACTTTTAGTTTAAAAGGTTACAGAGGCTGGTTTGAAAAAGTTTGCTAAGAGGGTATGGCTTGGCGCCATCAGACTGAGAGTCCAACCCATCTCAATAAGACCTCAACAAGTTTGGTCAGAGTACACTGAAAAGTTATAACAGGCAGTAGGTGTATTAGTCAAATTGTTTTGCCCACATGAAAAGTTCGGTTTATTTTCATGATTATAGTACTTGCAGATTTTCATAACAGCTTGGTTGAATGTAACATTGCACTTGTACCATCTCAAATACACCATCAATGTTCAGAAGGCAAAAAAAGGAAAGTACTTAAACTTAAAACAAAATGTAATCAAAAACCAGTATAAAATCCTATGCTGGGTTTGTGTCAATTTCTAAGTTCATAGAACTTCATTTTAGTTTTTGCTGTTGCAAATAATATAAAATACAATCTTTTCTCAAACAAGTGTAAAAAAAAAAGGACAAGAAAAAAAAAAAAGAAAATTTGAGAATACAGCAAAAATGATCCACACTTGGTACAACATACAAACAAACAAACAATAACAGAAAAATCCAAAAGATAGTAACAGCTGTAAAGTCCATAAGAAATCTGCAGGTTCCTCAGTATAAAATTGCATTTGCAATTTAAAAAGAACAGCCATTTCAAGAAATGATCTTCAGTAGACACTTTACAATGACAGACAACTGCTTCAAACAAAAGCAGTTACAAAAAAACTAGGGAAGTCCAGAAAAAAAGAACCATTTTGAACATACACACAGTAGCTACATTTTTGAAGCATTCTCTTCCCATTATGCAAGGCTTTCCATGTGCCAACCATGTATTAAGTAGCATTACAAAGCAATGTAAACAGTGTTCGCCAAATTCACCCCCATATAAATGCAAGGCAACTTTAGAAAATACATGGCTAATAAAATTTGAAGTGTTTATGCACTTTAAACAATTTAACAATTAGTAAACACATATAAAACATCATAAAGCACAACAGCCAACGTATTTGAACAGGCATTTGATAATACAAGCATTAATGCCGATTTATTAGTTACCTACAGGTTTGTGAGGTCATGTTCGATTAGGTAAGTGCTACTGTGCCTCTATTTTACCTGCTATTCTCAGTATGACATCCTGGCAGAAATGTGTTCAAAAGCTCTTTGGATACTTGGGGCCGTTCACACAGAACACGTTTTTTCCCCACCACTAAAAAAAAAAAAAAAAAAAAAAATCATACTGTGATAAGCATAAAAAAAAAAAAAAAAAAGAGAGATAAATGCTTTCAAAAAGTCAAAATTATCAAACAATAATTAGATAAAGTCGAAATTTAGATAAGTCAAATGACAAGTCAAAATGATGTGATAAAAAGAAATAATCTCTTAGTCAAAATTGAAATAAAAACGATAAAGTCAGTGAATTTTCATCTCTCATATTATAACAGTCAAAATTGAGATACAAAGTCATAATTATGACAAAATGTCTTTTTTTTAACTTATATAAACATAATTTCGAATTTTTGTCATAGTTCAATTATGTCAAAATTAAGATTTACCAAAGCATTTTTCCCTAATGTGTTGGAAATGGCCTTCCATGATTCATATGAACAGATTATAGTTTTCAAATTGAATACCGGAGGCAAACTATTCACCTATTGTCGGAAGGAAAAATAAATAAAATAAAAAATAAAATAAATAGACACAAGCAGCAATTTCTGTTCAGTAAATATGACTGAATTCAGGAGACTTAAGCAGTTTGGGTTCTGATGTGTAGATTAATGACTATTTGGATGTGGCCCACAACCTCATGTGAATTACGTTTCAGACTACATTTTTTGTAATCATTTTTATAGAATAAAAAAAGTTACCATTTTAAAATGTATGGCCGTTATTAAAGGAAATATTGATCATAGTAACCACAAAATTTGACTGTTTATTTACTTATTTATTTTTAATATAGACTGGCAGTTTTGTTACGCAGTTGAAAAGCTGTGAGAGTAAAAGCGTGTTGCAGTTAGACTGCTGCTTGATTATGTGCCTGTTCAAGTGTCTGGTGTGAAACAGGCCTTATGTTATGAAATTTATATAGATAAACCATGTAGGAGGAAAGGATCAACACAGCAAGTTTAGATAACCAGAATTTTTTTTTTTTGTCAGGCTTAAAGTTTTGATTCAGCAAGCTTTTCAAGATATATAGTCATAACAAAAGCATGACCATACATGATCAGGTATAAGCGAAGACATTGTCTAGAATAGGATAGATCCCGCAAAAGGGACCTTGAACAGAACCTTGTTATTATTGCTAATTTAAATGATATTTTGCATAATATAAAGAGACTCAGACAGTGAAGAATGATGTTATTCATCACTTAGTAGATGCTGAAGTGATAAACTGTTTCCTCCTTATTCGTTTGATGATAATTATGATGCCAATAATGGTGATCATAAGAAGTCTATTTCTGTTTCTCAAGTGTGCAGGACTCAGGGACAAGCAGGGAAGACATACCTATAATAATGCAACTATGACCTTTTAATGTCCCCTGAATGGCTAAGTTAAACCTTTAGCTCCAATTTATTATCTTCTACCAAGTCCTGTCGTTTGTGTCATTAAAAAGAATATCCTTTCAGAAGTTCTTGAAAATTTCCAGATCCTTAGCTGGTACAGGTGTGTCCTTCTTCCACTCATCCTCTGGATAGGTGTCAAAGTTAGATGTGTCACCCTCATGAGATACCTTTGGAACTATGGGTGGCTGTCACAGGAAGGAGAGAGAAACTCATTAACAAAGCTTCAGATACAGCTAAATATACATTAGCATTCAAAGTTTGGGGTTACTGAACAAAAAAAAAGAAAAGAAATTACTAATTGTAATAAACAAGGATGCATTAAACTGATCAAATGTATCAGTTTCCACAAAAATATTAAGCAGCACAACCATTTTAACATCGACAATAATAATAATAATAATAATAATAATAATAATAATAATAATAATAATAATAATAAGTTTCTTGTGCACCATTTATTGACAATATCCGTTTTTTTTTTTGTTTTTTTTTTACGACCAGCTTACATCCTCTTTTAAAAGTGACCCATATCCGATATCTGCATTTATGCTATACACTTGGCAAAACAACCCAAGGCAGACATACTGACCCGGAAAAGCTTAGGCCGATGGACGCAGACATGATACCAGATCATCAAAACATTGGGTTTTTGATAAACCCACTGAAAAAGAGTCATGTGATCACGGTTGGTGTCCACCTGAGTTGACCACCGTCAACTCGCCACCGTCACTTTTTCAATTACCTACGACTCGCATTGACAGGGGAATATCCAATCTGTCCGATTACATGGTAGACACAAACGCAAATATCCGATTCATATCAGATTTTTTCCACATATGAATGATGTCTGAAACCGATCTGAGAATATCAGAATCCATGTGTTATTTTTTTTCCGTTTATCACATGGGAGGGAAAAAAAAGAAAATCGGAATTGGGTCTAAGAATGATTCCGAAAAACGTGATTAATGAGTGCTGAAAATTCTGCTTTGTCATAACAGGAATAAATTACATAATATATTAAAATAGAAAACAGTTCTATTAAATAGTAATAATATTTCACAATATTACAGTTTTTACTTAATTTTTGATAAAATAAAGGCAGCCTTGGTAAGCATAATTGACTATTGGTAGTGTATACTGTACTTCCCATTATCCAGCTACCAAGGCCTTCTGGGAAACTATGCAATATGTCCAGTAAACCTTGGGGAATATTCTGGCTTTGTAATTCTAACAATAAAGCAAGTAAAATGACTTTTTAAAGAGGCGCTGACACTTATGTGGCCAGCAATGACTTGGAAATCTTACAAAAATGATTAGTGGTATTAAATTAATCTTTAATAACAGGGCATATCCTAAAACTCTATACGACAGAACTGCGGTGCTTACCTTGAGTTTTCTACAGGGCACAGACTCCCAGTCTACTGACTTAAACCATCTGTGCTTTTTCACATCATCAGCCCCATTCTGGAAGAAGACAAAAATAATACACAATAATGTGATGGATTACTATAACTAAATGAACATTAAAGTAGAATAAAGTCTTACATTTTGAGACAAACCATCACAGTTAAAACTGTGACTAGAATAAAAACCTTAAATGTGCTACAATGAATAATATATCTATTAACACTTTTAGATCTGACATTGAACATTTCACTCTTCATTTGAATCCATTTTATACCAAACAGTCTTTTCAGCCACCGTGTTGTCGTTTAAGTTTCTTAGAGAGGAAAAGAAAAGTGGGGCAACAATGCAAAGTCTTCTAGAAACCTCAGAATTTGGGCCACGCATTGCACTGTGGGACTATGAGAGATAGACATCCACTCAAGTGGAATAACAGATATCTGCACTTGTGAATGAGCGCTGCCAGCAGGATCTGGCCTTGCTGTGGAAACAGTGCAAACACAGCTGTGATTGGGCTGCCGGCTCTTAAACTCTCATAAGGAGTCAGAGGAGAATAGAGTGAGAGAAAGAAAGAAAGAAAGAAAGAAAGAAAGAAAGAAAGAAAGAAAGAAAGAAAGAAAGAAAGAAAGCTAAATTAACAATAGAAACATCTAGCCTGATAAGTCCACCCTATGTGACATTTCTTCAAAAATTTGCCATCTTTGTCTCCTACTCTGAATAGGCATTGACAACAAAAAGTAAATCTGAATAAATCACAATTTATTAAATCTAAAAAAACAAAAACAAACAGCGAGATATACATTTCAGCACAGCTCGTTCCTCACATGCAGAGAATTATAATAACAGCATTAACTGTTGTTAATGGGAAAATGACGCAACCATTCACACACTTCCCATGACATCACCGTCACGATATGCATCACATTAGGTGTGACAGGCCTGGCGCACTGCTGCCACCTCATCTGGCGCCAGTTATTGAATTATTTCCTCTCAAAGGACAATTTAGAAAAGTAACCGCCATTAAACCGCAACTGTTTGAATTACTCAAGCTGGAGATGCAGAAACATTTTGCACAAGGACTCTGTCTGCAGTTCTTTCCTCTCTTTCCACCTCGACTGATGGGGGTTGGAAGGGAGGTATGGTGGGAGAGTTTCCCGGTGTCAGAATCACTCTGTGAGTGTCCAGGGAGTTTCTCCAGAGCCTCATCTCATCCCCTCTAGGCAGATAGGCAACCTCCTTTTCATAAATGGAAACATGTGGCCAACTGTGGCCTTTGGGAGAAAAATCTCGCAGGAATCAATCAAGGTCTTATTATTTGCTTATTAAGATGCAAAAGTGGCCAAGGAAAAGTTTAATATGTTAGATGATTCATGGATTCTCAATTCTCAACCTGAATGTGATATGACTATAAAGAGTCCATATGGACAGAAAGAAGAGTGTATCAAAATAATAATGTTCTCAAAGGAAATATCCCAGATGCTGATTCCTGCAGAAATACCTTGCTCAACCATACAAGCACTATAGAAAATATCTGTTACTAACACCTTGCTTACCTTCATGTTTCCAAGCCTTCTTGCCCGGTCAATTACCAGAAACTTCTTGATTAGGTCCCTAGACAAACAAAGACAAAAGATGAGAATCACTATGGTTAAAAAAAGGCACATTATTTAATTATTCAATACACACAGGAAAGTTAAGATGCACAAGGCAGAAATTAAGATTAGGAAGACTCCTTATTCAAATTCTGGCTGATTCCAATAATTATTGTAATGTTATGATAACCGATAAATGGCTAATATTAAATACTAATATTGTACTACTTTGCTAAAAAAGAAAAGAAAATGAAATAAAAAAACTAAAATAAATGATCTGTATACTACATTTTGGCAACACAGCATTATAAATGAGCAGTATTGAAATCTGCTAAATAAAAGTAAAAGTATACAAATACTACAGTATATAAAAGTAAGTCTACAAAAATGATCTAGGAATGTGTGTGGTCAGAAACAGTTTATGGCACGTTTCAATATGTAACATTAATAAACTTTGAACTATTCTGCTTATACTATTCTGAACAATGCCAAGCACTTGTATTTATTGCCTGCTTAAGATGAAGCATTTGTTGTATTACTCATTTGTAAGTCACTTTGGATAAAAGCGTCTAGTAAATGTAAATATTTGTAAATGCAATGTTTGTTGTACTTTTTTTTTTTTCAAGAGTTAAATCTTCACTATAATAGAATAAAGTGTTATGCTAGATGATGGCAAATGTAAATCTATATTCTATTAAAACATGTGGAAATATATTTAAGGAATCTAATATCCACCATCAAACGATATATCAATAAATGTACAAAAAGAAAAATATCTATTTTTTTCTGATATCTTGTGTCCCTATACAAGAGTGGCCTGCTTTGTACAATACAGATTGTTACATGATATGCAAATTTTTTTTGACAAATGCCTGAAAAGTTTGAGAACCACTGTTTTAAAGAGATTATTCATTGTGCAAAAGCTTTAATCAGCTTATGAACATAAAAACAATTTCTTCAAACATAAAAATCTTTGCACTGACAAAAATAATCTGTATCTATGATCCAACACGCTTCAAGCTGCGAAGGCGAGCGCATTAGCATGTTGACTGCTGTGGCGTTGATATTCTCACTCAACCCAACACGAGAGACGCCTGGAGCAATCTTGCTACAGATGACCTTACCATTCACTCTAGCCTTCCTGGCAGATGTTATTCATTCTCCAGTGATCATGTGTGTTTGACTTCACGATACTATTATCTTATCAAGCTTGTTAAACCCCTAGTGACAGGAGATGTCGTTTGGCTACTTTCACAATTGTAACTAGAGTAAACATGTCAGTTGAAAGGAAACACGGATTTGCTTTGCCTGAAGTGACTGTCTGTCTCTATTTCCGTGAGCTTACTTAAAGGATTAGTTCACCCCAAAATGAAAATTTCCTAATAATTTACTCACCCCAATGCCATCCAAGATATCCATGTCTTTCTTTCCTCAGTGGGAGAGAAATTATGTTTTTTGAGGAAAACATTTCTGGATTTTTCTTCTAACAATGGACTTCATTGGTTACCATCGTTTTTAAGTCCAAATCAATGCAGTTTCAAAAGTCTTTGAAGTGTTTAAACAGGCTGTGTTTCGTTTCGCTAGATAACAACCTCTTCTTCAGCTGTAATCGCGTACAGCCTGTTTAAACACTTCAAAGACTTTTGAAACTGCATTGATTTGGACTTAATAAAACGATGGTAACCAATAAAGTCCATTGTTAGAAGAAAAATCCAGAAATGTTTTCCTCAAAAATGTTTTCCTCCCCACTGAGGAAAGAAAGACATGGATATCTTGGATGGCATTGGGGTGAGTAAATTATTAGGAAATTTTCATTTTGGGGTGAACTAATCCTTTAAGCTGTCTTTGTCTCTGGAGTGCAGACTGTTTGAAGCAGTAAACAGCAGTTAGCCCCAACAGTTAGTGGACAAAAGTCATATTAGGAAATGCAACTGTGATGCAATTTTGTGTACATGTTTGTACAGCTGCAATGACTTCTTAGATAGATGATACAACTAAGAGAGGATATTGTTCTGTATCATTAAGGATTACTTTTGTATTTTTTGAACATCAAGATGAAACAGCAGCTTGTTTGCTGAATCCTGAGCTCCTTTAGTTCAAAAGCACCCTGAGTAATGGAGTAAACAGACCCATCTGTCTGTAATCTAGAGGATGCCTCCACTCCTGCAGCTGCCAGTGTGCTTAGTTGACAAGTTTAGATGGGTTCATTAGAGGACATGTGTTATGTGTATCTATGAGAGCATCTCTCTTTGAACTATGAACTGTCTAAAACATGGGTCTTCAACCTTTTTCATATCAAGGACCCTTTGCTGAAAAGAGAAAGCCTGTTATCACTGAATATAAAAATTGTTACATTTTAAGTGTGGTCTACTACCATATTAATGGATTTAAATACTTAAAATAGTCATTATTGATGTTCAAAGACATATACATTTTTATTTAACTTAATATATTTTAATGTGGGAGGAGCAATGAAACTGAATTTTAGCTTTTTAAATTTAACAATGTATTTTTGTTTTACCAGTGTTAGTCTAGCATTATTTATATACTATTACAGTATTTATTGATATTTTTAATAATTTGAATCTTTTCAGTTTTCAAAGTTTTCCTTTTAATGTTAAAGATTTAGTAATTTTCTCATTTTCATTTAAGTTTACAGTTTTTCATCTAATAATTTTACATTTTTAATACATTTTTTATTTCAGCTTAATTGCACCAAATTAAAATTGGTTGTAAGTTTTAGTAACCAAAACATTTTTTTTTAAACAAACAAACAAAAAAAATAAATAAATACAAATTTGAGATAAAATATTTCTTGTTTATGCTGACATGATTTCACTAGACGTTGTGTTTTATGTATGCTATAAATGTGGCATGTGTCATTTTTTTTGGTTGTGTTTTCTTTATCAAACTCACTTAACATAGAAATCCAGATGCCGTGGAAACTCCAACTTTCCGGCCAGAATCTTCTGGTAGATGCCAAAAGGATTATCATCAAAAAATGGTGGATACCTTAGACAGAGAAAGACAGTAAAATAGTAGAGATTTTTAAATGCCAGGGATGAATCCAAGATCCCAAAACCTTAAAAAGATGTTCCAACCAGAGATGTATCGACTGAAATATTTTAGTGCTGACAAAGACATTTTAAAATAATGATCAATTAATGTGTCAGTATAACAGAGAGCAGAAAAAGTCTCTAAAAATGTATACTCCTGTATACTTTCATCCTATTGACAGCTAAGCTGAATTTAATGCTGAAATGCCCAAAATGAATGCAGACTTTATCTCTGTCAGCTTAGTCTAATAAAAACCTCTGCAATGATTCATTAAAAGACCTGACCTGGACACTACAGACAAGACAAGCACATAGATGAACACAAAACAACTGTGACTTAAGCCATCAAGGACCAAACTTGAACTAGATGGCAAAAAAGTTGATATTCAACTCGATACAAGTGCAGATTTATTACTGGCTTGGAATAAAATCAATAACAACAGATCACTTTTGTTTATAGCATCGTTTTAGGCATCATATATATAATTGGTAAAGAAATAAATAAATCTGGTTTACCAAAGATATAATTACCCATTCAGTTTTGTTTTAATATTTTTTCTTAGGGAAGTTTTACATAAATGCATTTTAAGTTTTTTATTAAATAATTACAAATGGCATACTGACAATAAAGCAGTTTTTATTTTATTTTTATTTTTTTACTACATTTAAAATAATAATAATAATAATAATAATAATTACAGGGTTCCCACACCTTGGATAACTTCAAATTCAAGGACCTTTCAAGGACTTTCCAGGTCCAATACCCTAAAATTCAAGGACTTAATGTGGGGACTTAATTCGAGGACTCAAAAACTCATTGTGTTACCTTGTAAGATGCATTGTTACAGTTTTCATGTGTCAAAAACAACTATGCAAAAAAGCTTATTTTTTTGTATTTATTTTTGGCCACATGACAGAGATCTGATATTCTATTCGTCATATTTCTGTTTTACATAAAATTGAAGAATATTCGGTACATCCTTCACTGTATTCTAAAATGATCTAATATTAACTTTTGCATGGATTTCTTTAAAAGAACTGTCATGTAACCAGAAGTTTTGTATATGAATATGCTTTTAAGTTTTTCTTGCCTCATGGGTTTACATTATCTTAAAGCAAAGCAATTAAACACTACATTAACATATTTGGGCAAATGTAAGTAAGTAACTAACTAATAAACCCTGTAATTATTATTATTGTCATTTTGTAGTGCTTTATTGTCAGTATGTTACTTGGAATTATTTAATATAAAAGACCTCTTCAATTACGTTACTTTTGCTAAACTCTCTCCGCCGGTAAAGGAATTTTCTGTCATTTATGAGACACTGCTTCCCCGCCACTTGATTGAATTTTCTGGCTTTCTGTGTTTTCACTGTTTTTCCACTGTTCAACTTTTTTTTTAAACGCTGGCGGGGAAAGAGTTAATACAAATATTCCAATGTAATCTACAGCGAGTTAACTGAACAAAGTCTTGAAGTTTTGAATTTGAATTTCACAGATGCATTCCTGATCTGCACTTATTTAAATCACCAAAAGTAGCAGCATTGGAGGAGAACCACAACTGCTGAATGTGTCGTTTAGGCCTTTGAATGACTGCTATGGACTGTGTCTCAGTATAATGCCATTTCTACTCATTTCTGTCCATGTGATGTGTGTTCTCTAATGTCTGGTATGTGATTCTCCAGCTCATGCTGTGTAATCCATTACTCCATTACAGACTTCCAGTATAGTCGTGCTACGCCCCAACCAACATGCCATCAAACATCCTTCCACTCTTCAAGCAATGAGCTTGTGTTTAATACCTGAGTCCAGGTGGCATTTCAAACAGCCATTAAATATGAGGGATAGATAAGGTGAGGGATGCTAATGAGCCTGTTACTAGGCGACCACCTTAAGTCGCATGAGGGCACAGATCACTGACAATGACAGAACTCAAGTGTCAACAGTGAAGATGAGATGATGAGACATACATCAGCAGCAAAATATAGAGTGAAAGACCCTGCAGCGTTTGACACAGAATAAGCCATTAGCTCAGAGTTGCACAGCGGGGATGACATATCTGTGATGGCTTAAAAGAGCATTTACACAGAATGGCCACAGTACGATTATATCCTATATAAATAATATATGTAAATATATAGTTAATAGTAAATATGATGCATAATGAATCATAACTGTAATTTATATAGCACACATATTCCAGTCATATACATTACTGTCATTATTATTTTATAGTGAACTTTTGAAGCTTGATAGCACCTGGTCACCATTCACTTTCATAGAATGGAAAAGAAAAACATAAAAATCTCCTTTTGTGTTTAAATTAAGAAATATTATCATTTAGGTTTGATATGACATGAGGGTAAGTAAACGATGACTTAATTTTGTATTCCTTTACAGACCTCAGACCTCAGGCTGCAGCCTTCTAAAAAGTAAAATAAGGTGGTTCAACTTAATGGATTGAGCAGGACTGACAGTACTGAAGTATTGTGGAAACCATAAACAGAGAGAGAAAATCCAGGAGAGCATAACTTGTAGCTATTCCTTCTCATGGGTGATGGAAAAGAGAGATAGGGTGAAGGAGAATAAAAGACAGAGAGAGCGAGAGGCATATTCGTCTCTATAGTGTTACTGTAAGCAGTGGCTGGTGACGGAAAAAAAGGAGAATTATAAAACTCAAAACTTTTACATAACACCATAGGTGTCGCCAACATTCCACTGAGAAAGAGAATACAAAAGGAGAAGCCTTTAAAATTGTGCTCTTGAAGAGTGCTGGATCTTATAACATTTATTGTATTATAACTAAGACACTCACACATATACAGTGAGGAAAATAAGTATTTGAACACCCTGCTATTTTGCAAGTTCTCCCACTTGGAAATCATGGAGGGGTCTGAAATTGTCATCGTAGGTGCATATCCACTGTGAGAGACATAATCTAAAAAATAAAATCCAGAAATCACAATATATGATTTTTTAACTATTTATTTGTATGATACAGCTGCAAATAAGTATTTGAACACCTGTCTATCAGCTAGAATTCTGACCCTCAAAGACCTGTTAGTCTGCCTTTAAAATGTCCACCTCCACTCCATTTATTATCCTAAATTAGATGCACCTGTTTGAGGTCGTTAGCTGCATAAAGACACCTGTCCACCCCATACAATCAGTAAGAATCCAACTACTAACATGGCCAAGACCAAAGAGCTGTCCAAAGACACTAGAGACAAAAATTGTACACCTCCACAAGGCTGGAAAGTGCTACAGGGAAATTGCCAAGCAGCTTGGTGAAAAAAGGTCCACTGTTGGAGCGATCATTAGAAAATGGAAGAAACTAAACATGACTGTCAATCTCCCTCGGACTGGGGCTCCATGCAAGATCTCACCTCGTGGGGTCTCAATGATCCTAAGAAAGGTGAGAAATCAGCCCAGAACTACATGGGAGGAGCTGGTCAATGACCTGAAAAGAGCTGGGACCACCGTTTCCAAGGTTACTGTTGGTAATACACTAAGACGTCATGGTTTGAAATCATGCATGGCACGGAAGGTTCCCCTGCTTAAACCAGCACATGTCAAGGCCCGTCTTAAGTTTGCCAATGACCATTTGGATGATCCAGAGGAGTCATGGGAGAAAGTCATGTGGTCAGATGAGACCAAAATAGAACTTTTTGGTCATACTTCCACTAAACGTGTTTGGAGGAAGAAGAATGATGAGTACCATCCCAAGAACACCATCCCTACTGTGAAGCATGGGGGTAGTAGCATCATGCTTTGGGGGTGTTTTTCTGCACATGGGACAGGGTGACTGCACTGTATTAAGGAGAGGATGACCGGGGCCATGTATTGCGAGATTTTGGGGAACAACCTCCTTCCCTCAGTTAGAGCATTGAAGATGGGTCGAGGCTGGGTCTTCCAACATGACAATGACCCGAAGCACACAGCCAGGATAACCAAGGAGTGGCTCTGTAAGAAGCATATCAAGGTTCTGGTGTGGCCTAGCCAGTCTCCAGACCTAAACCCAATAGAGAATCTTTGGAGGGAGCTCAAACTCCGTGTTTCTCAGCGACAGCCCAGAAACCTGACTGATCTAGAGAAGATCTGTGTGGAGGAGTGGGCCAAAATCCCTCCTGCAGTGTGTGCAAACCTGGTGAAAAACTACAGGAAACGTTTGACCTCTGTAATTGCAAACAAAGGCTACTGTACCAAATATTAACATTGATTTGCTCAGGTGTTCAAATACTTATTTGCAGCTGTATCATACAAATAAATAGTTAAAAATCATATATTGTGATTTCTGGATTGTTTTTTTTAGATTATGTCTCTCACAGTGGACATGCACCTCCGATGACAATTTCAGACCCCTCCATGATTTCTAAGTGGGAGAACTTGCAAAATAGCAGGGTGTTCAAATACTTATTTTCCTCACTGTATACTGGTGTGTGTATGTATATATGTATATATATATAATTTCCTTCAATGACAAAAGTATGTAGATTTTTCAAGTGAATCAGCATGGTGGTAAGAAAAGCCAAACAGAAATTTAAGAGTTGCCAGTAGGGCTGCACGATATTGGGAAAAAATGACATTGCGATATTTTATTTTTCTACGATATATATTGCGATATGAAATCTAATCTAATTTTTTCTTACAAACAAAAATGGGGTGAGCACACTTACATTCTCATTTTAAATGATTTAAACATCAGAGTATTATTTAAATTAGAGTAAATTATTTGTTTGTAACTTTAGGATATGGTTTGAATTGTTAACATATTAACTAACATGAACTTACCATGAGCAATACTTCTGTTACTATATTTATTAATCTTTGTTTATCTTAGTTTATAAAAACACAGCTGTTCATTGTTTGGTAATGTTACTTCACAGTGCATTAACTATGTTAACAAATACTGTACAACTTTTGATTTCAATAATGTAGGCTATAGCCTAAATGTTGAAATTGTTGTAGAAGTGCAGTTTAGTAATAGTAAACTAATGTAGTTAAATAATTTAATAAATAGAACATTATTGTAAAGTGTTACAGATTTTTTTTATACACCAATTCAGACGTCTCGTGAGTTCAGTGTTGGACAGGTCAGTTGTTTAAACCATTCATTAAATTGAATCGGTTCAAAGGAATCATTAGTTCGCGAATCGGACGTGTACGGCACGCGTTGTGTAATTATCTCGGCAGTTTAGGATATCGCACAAGATTTGACAACACAGAAAACATTTCATCACTGGATAGTTTTTTTTTTTCTTTTTCTTTTGTTCGACACCATCGTGTCAATTTATTTAGATTAATGTGCGCGAGGGAGAGAGAGCAAGACAGCGCTCGTTTTGTTTGAAGACGGTGAAGGTGAGCGCGCGCGCGGCCGGGGCGCTCTCTCTCTCTCTCTCTCTCTCTCTCTGCTCGTTCTTATATGCGCCCTGTTAAACTGACAGGACTTAAAAACACATGCAAATGATAAACTTTCACTCTATGATGGTTAAGCTGTGCAATTAATCCGCGAATCACATTCGTCCAAGGGCCTGTGAGCAGCTGGCCCGTACGGTAATGAATAACGGATCAACTACGACAGCCTACATCGCACATCCTGCGATGTGACTATCGTGGATTCGTACATCGCGATATCGATGCTTAAACGACACATCGTGCAGCCCTAGTTGCCAGTCACATTTAAACCGGTGCGCACAGAAAGTCGCTTCTCATACTGAATAGTGGTGCGCTATACTGAACCGAGTTCCTTCCGCATCTTTTTGCACTTAAACGGACAAATACACACAAAAATATGTCAAAATATTCTCGTAAACACAGTTGGTTATGTCTTAAGTGAACATAAACAGTTGACAAAGAAAATGCATGTGTAACATTATATTGGAACAGTGCAGCTCTTAAAGTGACAACAGCCTGATATTCCTGCTGCTGTCTCTATAATAACGTTAATCAAACAACAAAAGACAAAGAGAAAATTAACCCTCTGTTCTTGACTGAATAACTTTTGTAACTATATTTGTAATGTAGCCTAGGCCTATATTTTATTCATAAAGTGCAGTGTTATTTTACATTTGATAACAGTTTCTGTACCTGAATACCTGAAAATCTTAAAACATTGTTTATTTCAATCGTATCTTTGTTCAGTTGTATTTATTTGTGCAATTGCTAAGTAAAAATGTGTTCCTTTTTAACTACTGTTTTTTATTTTTCTTTAATAATGTTTGAAATGTTTATTAGTTAGGCTAGTTGTTTTTGCTATGATATTTTTAAACCATAGGCAAAAGTTCCTTAAGTGCTCTTTAGCCTGCTGATTTTTGTTCATGGTATTCAGCTACAATGAAATATTTTGGGAAATTAGGAATCGATGAGCAGAATCGGAATTGTTAAAATTCAAACGATACCCAATCCTACCTTAACCCAATCCTTAAATTCAAAATACATCTTCTGGAAACCCTGGTTTGTGAACCATTTTTGCTTTTAAATGCAATTCTAAAAGTTTTTGCTCAGACTTAGCTGACATTTTCACCAATTTTATCCTTAAAAGTAGTTAGGACAGAAATACGAACACACCCACAAGACATCTGCTCACACCCACATGCACGGTCGGTCACTACATTGAGGTTGCTACCCCATTGGAGGAACTATTTCAACTCTTGCTATATTTCCTGTAAAGGAGAGTCAAACAACCTTTAACATTCAAACAGACAAACACACAGTCCCAGATACGACTGAAGAGAGCTTTTGTATGTCTGGGCAAGCTGAGCCTATGTCCGTGTGTCTGTCTCTTGGAAAACTAAGGGACCAGGTATTTTTCTCTCACTGACTTGCAGAAGCAAATACTTCAAAAGAAGTCTGGGATGAATGAAGAGGGTGGGTCACTCTTTCCTCCAGACGAGAGCCTGTGAAAGCTCTAGGGCAGATTTAGATCCAGCAACATGCAGGTGGGAGAATGGAGCTGTTTGGAATGGATATACACTACAGCATCCAAAATTATACCAAGAGGGAAGAAGTTTATTTTCACACCGGCTTTGGAGTCCATGTGACAAAATGAACACATTTTCTTGTGCAAAGATTATGCACAAAGTGCAGCTGTGTGGTATCCTGACAAGCCAGACCCACATCAAAATGTTGGGTCTGGGAACACACCATTGGCAGGGCTCAATCCGAGGGGCGGGATAAACAGTTGTCTTTCAAATTCCCTGTGCACGCAATAGGACAGCACTACAACCAACCAGAGTGTTTTCCCACCAGCGGAGCTAGTTGTTAGATTAAACTTTTTATCCGGTCGGCAAAACTCTGAACACATCTTCCTTTTTTAAGAATGACTTCGTCGTCGTGTCGTTCTTTGTTCTTTTCTCAAAGCTTAACTCCAAGTCTTCCAGAGTCGCGGCCAAAATCGATTTGAAAGACGACTTTGTTTTCAAGTAGCAGGGAATTCACACAGAACCATCGCAACTCTGCCGTCATTATGTTTAGCCCGCCCACTGACTCTATACACAATGTGATTGGCCTGACTAGAGTTTGGTTTTTCCAGCTCGCAAGCCAACGGAGAGTTGCTAGACGACCCTGGCTGCAAATTGCATTTGCTGGCGCTAGGGTGCGTCTAGATTTCTAGGCTAGCAGTGTGGAACTTGCTGATCGAGAAATAAAAATATAACATAATTTGCCAAAAATTTATCTACAAATTTTACATGCTGTTCTACCACACATTTATGCCCACATGTGTTGGTAATAACAGATTAATCTGGATGTAATCTTTTTGTAAACAAGATCTATTCCAAGATACACATCCGCCCTCTGAGATACTGTAAATGCGAGCAGATTATCTGTGTGCATATTAAATATGCCAGTTTGTGCATGCTGAATATAGGCTGCAGGAATTAACGTCAAGGCAAATAAGGATGAATATCACAATACGGATACATTTCAAGACAGCACTGAAAAAGGACACTGAGACATGCACAAGGAGGTTTAGGCTCTTGGCAGAGCTCAATATTCCACTGCTGCCCTCTAGTGGTGTATTTTTGACAAGAGCCAATCCCTCCTGACCACACACCAATACAAATACAGTCTGAGCCATACATGATGGAATGGCAACTGTTATTTATTTCAATGTATTTATTCATGACTGGTTTTTTAAAAGTTCCCATTAGCTGAAGGCCAGTTAAGTTGGCCTTGGAAAATACTTGGTAATACTTGGAAAGTAGTTGTCAGGATTTTAGATTCTCAATTTTTTTAAGAACAAATGTAAGGGAAGTCACTTATAGATGAAAAAAATAAGCATATATATATATATATATATATATATATATATATATATATATATATATATATATATATATATATATATAGGGGGGTAAAACTTAGTAATAGCATTCATTAAAAACCACCAACTAAAACTATTACATATATAAAATGTATACTCAGATCATTAGCAAATGTTTAGCCAAAAAATATGCTTTATTCATCTCTCTGGACCCCCTTCAGTAATTTACAAACTTCCAGGGGTACACAGACTCTGTAAAATATAAATGAACATTTGGTCTTACCCTGCTAGCATTTCAAAGATGAGCACACCGAGAGCCCACCAATCCACAGCTCGCCCATGACCTTTACTCTGGATCACTTCAGGAGCCAAATATTCAGGAGTACCACATAGAGTCCAGGTCCTGTAAAGAAAGAAATAATAAAATAGTGATGGACAGAAAGAGCAAAAAAAATCCTACAAGACCCAAAAGACTTGGAAAAAACTGAATGTTTTAAGACTATAAAAAAGAATACATTTTTTGAAGTTGACCATGTTTAATGTTAAAGACAAAAAATTAAAACAACAACAACAACAAAAAACACAGACATTTCTCACAAAATATATTTTATGTTCCACAGAAGAAATAATATTATACAAGTTTGGAGTGACATAATTGATATAGTAAATTATGACAATTTCAGGGATTAAAGACTTTTGACTGAAAAATTTTCCTCGGCCAAACCCCATTCCACACCCTGTCACACACCCAGTGTGAAAATTTTCTTCTTCTTGTAATTAGGAGTATAGTGAGTACATGCTTTACCTTCACAAATGAAATACTCAAAGAACATTTGCGTTTAAAGAAAGGCCATTTTGAACAGCGTTTGTTCAGCGTTTGAACAAGACTTGACTCTTTGTGATGTAGTCATACAAACAGAGGTCCTTGCTAAAGGGATCTTGCAAGGGGGGTTCGGGGGCATGCATACAGTATCCAGAGGCAAATGAGCAATTTATATGAGCATGAAAGATTGGTTTCAGCTACTCGTTTTTTCCTTAATTAATGTTTTAGTACTAATCTGTTCATTTAATGGTTCAATTACTCACTCATAAAGGCAGTCACTTGTCGCCACCTACTGGCTTAATGATGCAAGTTGCGTAAACACAGACAAAACGGAGTGATACAAACAGTGAAAACTCCCAGTGCTGATACTGGTGAAATATAACATATTCGAGGACCATATACAAATATTCATATTTATACAATACTACTATTATGGAGTTATATTTTATAGGTGCTTGTGTTGTTAAATTGAGCTAAATATGTTCCACTGTAATTAGCAAAGAACATGTACAGTATGTGTTAAATAGGGATACATTGTAATAATGTTAATCTCATGGGCACAGTATGCAATACCTGCTCTTCCTCTCTCATCTCAATCACATTCTCTCTTTCTTCTTTTCGCAGTCTCCTAATCTTTACCTGTATATCTTATCTTCCCAAAGCTGAACGATACAGTCTTTGCAAACTAATTGTTTCTTCTATTGTAAACAGTTGTTTGGTTTAGCTACTTACATCTCGCAGGCCAGACTTGCATGACCGTTAACCGAAGCGTGTCATGAAGCGTCACGCTGGAATTCGCGCTCGGCTCGCAGCTTCTGTGAACATAAATCCCTAAAGCATTCGTTTTTTTTGTTCTTTTCATCTCGTCTGTGAAAACAAGCGAGAGTTGCGACGGCGTCGCTCTTTATTTGGGCGCACTATATTTGGAGTGAACCATAGATTGTAAAAAAAGTGTATAGCGCGAGCCTTTTTCACTGATTGTTTACAGCTTAACGGAAGTTACTCCCATAATTCGCGCAAAGTGTCATGGGGCGTAGGAATAAGGTGGATAGAACGCTTAGAGTGGAGAGAGGAACGTGCTTTTGCTCCACTCCAGGCTTTGATCACATCCCCCTAAGCAGGGTGAATACACCTCGTCCTTCCTTAATTGAAGACCCATTCAAACTAAAATTAAGACATTTATTAAACTATTTGAAAAATGTAAGCATATGTGCAGCCTTAAAATTATGAAAAGTGAATTTAAGACATAAGGGCAGGGGGGAACCCTGATATTGACGGAAATCCGTCGTAGACTCTCTGCAATTAACGGAAATCCGTCGCAGCGACGAAGAACTTTAATCCCTGCAATTTACATTTTTGGGTGGACTACACCTTTATTAAAATGTCAGATTTTCTTGCTTTCATTAGAGTACACAATGCTCTTTGGGACATCCTCAGTTCATGCTAGATCAAATCGTCAGTTTTTGCCCACAATGTGGAGTTTATGTCAGCCTGAGTGCTTTGATCAGTAAAGCAAAAATGGGACATATTAAATATTAAACATTCCTAAATTTGTCAATGTTTCTAGTTAAAATTTCACTCAAATTGCTATGTTTATAATAATATTATCACGCAAAATAGATAACTAAATAAATAAACAAACAAACAAATAAATAAAAACTTGACGTCTTTTGCACAAGTACTCAGCCAGTCATTGCAAATAATAATTGCAATAATTATTATTGACCCCCAAACTTTTTTCATGCCAGTGCGACTACATTTTGTTAGAGGTCGCACTGGTCCCACCAACACGTTGCCCAACTGATAAGAAAATCCAGTTGCATTCAAAAAATATCAAAAGGAAAATTAACGACAAATTATCAGCTCGGAGCAATAATAGACAGCGCAGAACTCAGAACATGTTAACTTGTGTGCGATCTTGAACATGTGACACCGTTACACAGCGCTGTGAGATCCAGTGAGAAAGAGCAAGATCTAGTGTGAAGCATTCAAATTCGGTGCAGAATTATCTGTTAGAAACCACGGATATAAAACCACACTAATGTGGAAACCAGGAGAGACATTGTGCCATGAATGAACAAGTTATAGAAGGCTTTCCAGTCCACAAATCATTCACCATGGATTTAATATAGAAACGCTAACTGTAACCATGGTATTGTGGCAGTAATAGTCAAACGTTTTTACATTATTTATCTCAGGGTTCGTACAGCCTTTTGAAAGTGAAAGTCAAAAACTTTTCAAGGGCTTTTTAAAGTGCATCACACTTTTTTCAGCACTATAAATCTCTAAATATTATCCAATTTTATTAGGGATGCACCGATACCACTTTTTCCAGAATGAGTCCCGATACAGTCATTTTTGGTACTCGCCGATACCGATACCGTAACCTGTATTTTCACTGCATTTGTAATTTTTAAATGTACTGGTAGAGAAACCAAAATAATATAAATATTATTATTTGGCTAAGCTAACTTAGTTGGCGAAGTTTTCATGCTTAATAAAGCTAAAATGCTTTGTATGAACTTGTGTTACTTTCACTGTTCATATTGCTCTATCATATTTTATCTTTCATTTAACAGTACAGCACATATTTAGAGCTGCTCCAGAGGGGCTCAGTGCTAAAGATTGGGTCAGTGGTACAAATGTTTAGAAACAAGTGAAATATCAATTATTTATTCCAATTCTGATACTACAACAAAAACTACAGTAACCAATCAAATGTGAAAAAACACTGCATATTCATTACTGTATAAATTAAATATAGATGGATCTTTTTATTTTAGTCAAGAGCAGTGAGTAATTTATTTGTCCTTTGTTTGATTGAACATTAAACAATGTTTGAACATTAAAACATTAAAACCTGCTGCCCCTTTAAGACCGAATGCACGGACCCCATTTGAATATACTGTCTACGTTCACTTGAGATATAACCGACTTTGTTTACTAGGACACTTGCCAAGACAGACGATTTTACATAATTTTGTGTGAATTCGTCCGTACAAGCACAATACGTAAAAGACAATTCAATTCAGCGCTTTGGAGTTTTGTGTTGGAACTTCTTGTATGTGACACTGCTTGGCCTGCAAACATCCTGTAGTAATAATGTAGAGAACCACTCGTTATACATAAATCAGGTAACAGTTCATGTTTTACTTACACATACAATTTAGTTTTAATCCAAATAACATGTGCTGAGAGAATGGTCAGCAATCAAGAGCATTCAATAGAAGTGCTCTCTCTCTCTCTCTCTCTCTCTCTCGTCAGTTAACGTTAATAATAAGTTACATTATTATGTAATATTACTTTCTTTGCCATTGACATCCAACTGAATTACAAACTTTCCACTGACGTCTGTGAAAAAGGGATGCGCTCGACCAGCTCGCGCATCTGTGCCGCTGTGCGCTCAATTCACTGCACATTTTTCTCTTATCAGCTCGCGCACCATAGCTATAGGTGTTCCTATATTTCATTTAATATTTTTTATCCCCATTATACTCTCTGTTGTCAGTGTTTCTTTATCTGGACACAAATGTACAAACGCTGCCTGGGATCGGTTGTTGGTATCGGAGCATTTTTATGAGTACGAGTACATTAGCTCAGTATCGGTGCATCCCTAAATTTTAATGTTATTTTTAATGTGATGATTTGCAAAATGAAGTTTAAAGATGTAAGAAAACGAATATTCCACGGCAAACAAACACTTTTATTAAAAAAAGACATGAAATTACCACTATAACCAGTAGATGGCAGCAGAGGAGCAATTATTGACTTATTAGCCATTTCCACTCCCTAATATATGGAAAAAAGTAGTAAGTCACAAAGCCTCATGAAAACAAAAACTTTTCTTCAAATTGTGACTGAATTACAAAAAGCAAGTAGAGAGCGCTCTCTACTTGCTTTTTGTAATTCAGTCACAATTTGAAGAAAAGTTTTTGTTAATCACTGAAGCTGTTATTCAGTTCAGTATGATACTATAGAAGAACAATGAGAACAACATTTAATGAGAGTAGAATATTTAAATTTCCCTACAAAAATTGGGTTTTTGCACAATACTGTTGTTAATAAAAGTAAATTATAAAACGGATAGTTCCAGTCCTTGATTCTGATTGGTTGAGCCGCATTCGAAGCCGTTGTAAATTACTCAACAAACATACACCTGTGATCACATTACATTACTGTGCAACTGCTGTTTGTGATTCTTTGTTGCTGCATGTGTTGCTTAGCAACCTCTTTGGAACTACATTGAGAGATATGCAGATAAAATTGAACAAAAAATTTAATCCGCTCCGCGTCGTGCCTAAACAACGCCCTAGCTGTTCTAATTCCACTGTAAAACACGGCTTTGCGGGGCTTATTGATTAATTGTATATGCATCTCAATTCAACCTCAGTGCTTTACTGTCAAATTTCCAAAAAACAAACATGCAATATTATTAGTATCTTTACAATAGTAATTTTATCATTAAATTAACTATGATTAAAAATCCCCCCAGTGCTACGTTAAAAAAAAGAAGGGTTGGAGGTTTATTTTGTGTTAATTTACATTATCACACTATTACATAGATATTTACCGAAGGAAAAAAAAAAAAAAAAAAAAAAATAATAATATATATATATAGGTGCTGGTCATATAATCAGAATATCATCAAAAAGTTGATTTATTTCAGTAATTCCTTTAAAAAAGTGAAACTTGTATATTATATAGACTCATTACATGCAAAGTGAGATATCTCAATCCTTTATTTGTTATAATTTTGATGATTATGGCTTATAGCTTGTGAAAACCACAAAATCAAAATCTCAGAAAATTAGAATATTACATGAAATCACACAGTAATTACACAGTAATCCCATGGTCACTGAACCAGGTTTTGGTTATTTTGGCAGTGTGGGCAGATGCAAATCCTGCTGGAAAATGAAGGAAGCATCTCCATAAAGCTTGTCTGCTGAAGGAAGCATGAAGTGCTCTGGACATGTCCTGGTAGACGGCTGCGTTGAGTGGACAGCACAGTGGACCAACACCAGCCGATGACATGGCTCCCCAAACCAACACAGACTGTGGAAACTTCATACTGGACTTCAAGCATCTTGGATTGTGTGCCTCTCCATTCTTCCTCCAGACTCTGGGACCTTGGTTTCCAAATGAGATGCAAAATTTGCTCTCATCAGAAAAGAGGACTTTGGTCCACTGTGCTTTATTAAACCCAGAGTCAACGCAGCCGTCTACCAGGACATTTTCAGAGCACTTCATGTTTCCTTCATTTTCCAGCAGGATTTGCACCGGCCCACACTGCCAAAATAACCAAAACCTGGTTCAATGACCATGGTATTACTCTGTAATTACTGTGTGATTTCATGTAATATTCTAATTTTCTGAGATTTTGATTTTGTGGTTTTCATAAGCTGTAAGCCATAATCATCAAAATTATAACAAATAAAGGCTTGAGATATCTCACCTTGCATGTAATGAGTCTATATAATATACAAGTTTCACTTTTTTAACGGAATTACTGAAATAAATCAACTTTTTGATGATATTCTAATTTTATGACCAGCACCTGTATATATATATATATATATATATATATATATATATATATATATATATATATATATATATATATATATATATAGTGCAATGCATAAGTTAATACACCCATGCTAAAGTTGACTAAAAAGAGGAATAAAAAATCATATTTTGGAAATTGAACTTAATGCCTTAATTAAAAAAATTAGGAAAAATCCAACCTTTAAGGACACCAATTTTCTTTGTGAATGAATAATGTATCGTAAATAAATAAATGTTCTTCCTTAAAATACATGTTGCATAAGTGTGTACATCCCTATGTTAAATTCCCATAGAGGCAGGCATGGGGTACTTTCCATAAGATCATCTCTCAATGCAAATCAAACCAGCTATGAGGCTAACTGAAATAAAACCATGCCAGTCTCTAGGTATGGTGAAGGCTATGTGATGATGTGGGGCTATTTTAATTCCAAAGGCCAAGGGAACTTTATCAGGATGCATAGTATCTTAAAAATTAAAAAAAAAAAAATACTTAAAAATAAAAATCTGCCTGCCTCTATGGGAATTTAACATAGGGGTGTCCAAACTTATGCACCATGTATTTTAAGGAAGAACATTTATTTATTTACGATACATTATTCATTCACAAAGAAAATTGGTGTCCTAAAAGGTTGGATTGTTCCTAATTTTTTTAATTAAGGCATTAAGTTCAATTTCCAAAATATGATTTTTTATTCCTCTTTTTAGTCAACTTTAGCATGGGTGTATTAACTTATGCATTGCACTGTATATATATATATATATATATATATATTTTTTTTTTTTTTGCCTATATATTTAACACAGTAGAGATAGCACACAGAGGGGTGTAATTACAGTACACCTTATGACAGCTGGCTATCTGGAACGGATTGTATTGGCTGGTGTAAGGTAGAGACAGCATATCCACTTCAAGCCAAGGATACTATAAGTGTAACTGTATATTGAGCTAGAAGCCAGGGTGAAAGCCCACTACACCATGTTTTATTTGTAGTAGAGGGTTTCTGATGACATAGAGAAGTTGCAGCTCCATGGGGTGAAATGACATATCTGTGTTTGTTTGGGGCCATGGGGCTGGTCAATAAATGAGTCTGTTGACCTGTCCTTCAGCAAATGGCTGCCATTTGTAATAGAATTATAAGATTGTAGCTGTTGATACCAGAATGTCAATAAGGATACGTAAATATGTAAAAGAGCTTTGTGAGTTATGTAAAAGATCAGAAAATTGTTGACTAATCATTCTGTATAAAAATTGTAAAACAAAAATGTATTTTGCGCTTGCAGTTTTAACAGAAAAAAAAGGATTCCACTTAACCTTTTGATAATTATAGCTTTCAGGTCTTCAACCTTTTTCAGCTCATGAATCATTTGATAGAGGGACAAAGCATATTGCATGAGTGCTGAATTTTAGGTCATCTGATGGGTAGATAGGTTCTTCAAGTTTCTTCAAGGGGTGTTTAAATCGCATCACAAAACTGGGGTACCTCAGGGTTCAGTGCTTGGCCCTTCTATTCTCCCTCTCTCTCTCTCTTTATATATATATATATATATATATATATATATATATATATATATATATATATATATATATATATATATATATATATATATATATATATATATATGCTCATGGGCCATACTACTGCTGATGCTATCCTAAAGCTGCCATGATGACAGCAGGAAACTTAAACGCTAGAGAGTCTGAAACAACTTGCATGCATATCTCTCACAGTATTTCTTTTCCTTATTTTCTTGCTCTCTATTTTAGTCTTTCTTTATCTTTCTGTGCTCAGCTGCATGGTTTTAATCCTTCTCTCTGTAATAGAGAGGATTAGTCTCCCTTGTGTTAACTGAAGCCTCTCAGTGTCAGTTCACAACAGCATTTCAATGAACCGCAAGAGAAGTTTGGTGTGACATGGTTTTCAATTGGCTCTGATGATTTATGTTTACACTAATTATATCAGACTGCATACTAATAGGAGCAGTGAAGAAACTGATCCTGTTATCAAGATCAGTTCCTGTTATTAAGATAAGAACACCTGATGACTCACTTAACAATATGTTTGCCTGTATGGCTGTGTTTGTGTCTACAAAATGTAAGCCTGTTTTATTTAAAGGTTAAGCAATAGCAAGCCTTCAAAGTCTCCTCCAAAAGAACGTGCACAGTAGTCTGCAAAGCAGCATGAGAGACAGCGTTAAATTACCTCATGTCTCAAAGCACATAACATTACAATATTAATGAACGTAAACAACGTATAGAGCTCTTACTTGTACCACCTGACATCTGCAGTTTAATTTAGGTGTTGATAGTGTTGCAAGAGAAACGCATACATCCGAGTCTGAGGAAGTGAACAGCTCTGGGTAGAACTTCACCGGTTGCCATCTTGTAATTACAGTTACGACATGGTGTGAACACAGCATAAGCTTGTTGTTTTAGTTCAGGAGAAACTGTAAAGGCCTCGATATAATCACGGCAAAGATTTTTTTCATTCTTTGCTTATAGGGGTAAAACGAAGTTCGAAATACATGACCCGTGATGTACTGTTAGCGACCATCCAAAGATGCCTACACTGCTGAGAGCAGCGTTTAGATTATGTATAGAATATGTAAATATGTGCTGCATGCTTTCCTCTCAATAACAAAATAAACACACAACAAAATTAAGAAAACAGCAAGCATTTTAATAAAGCATAAGAAAAGCATGTGATCATAGCAAAGTGGATATGTTTGAGCAATGAGCTCTGCAATTCGGCACTCTAGTAAAGTCACATCACGTTTATTCATATAGCACTTTTACAGACAGTAGCAAACTTTTCCAGAAAGTTTACTTTGACGATGTTTTGAACACCCACAATTAACTCCAAATGAACTCCGTTTTGGCCTGATTTTGTTTGAAATTACGCCATCAGTTTGTTCTTCAGTTTCGCTTGAAGTATATCGGGGTCTTAAAAGGTGGCTGCTGTTTGTTTGCAGTGCTCAGTGACTGTCTGTCTACAACTCTGCATAGCCTCATGGAACGTGTGACTGATGACACATGCTGACAGGCAGGTAGGACATCGTATCATCGAAACTAATGCAATGATTGGATAAACATTTTTTGGTCCTGAGACTTCCACAGAAGATACGTACAAAAGTGTTTATGAAAATAATTGCCTACCCTACCTTTATCCGTAACTCTTTGTCATTGTCCTAGCTGAAACAAGTGTGTAAACATCTCAAAATTCACAGACGAATTTTCAAAATGGACCTTTAGGATGTCAACGCTGTTGTGATGGTGACTTTTCTCCTATTCCTTTTTATGTTTTCTTTTTGATTGGCCTCTCAAAGCTGTGCAGCTACCATTTGACAAGTTCCCTCCTTCAACTACAAATACGACCACAATAAGAACCCTGCAATCCATCAGTAACTGTGGTACAACAATAAGCTCTCATCTTGAGCAGACATTCTGACAAGATAAAAGAAAAACAGATGAAAATGTCATAATGCGGTCTAACCCCCCCTCCCCCTCCCCCTCCCCCTCCCAAAAAAACAAAACAAAAACATGCCTGTTGTAGGACCAGATTTCCAAAGTCCTCATCCTGTCCTGATCTTAACAATACAGCCACTTTAAATGGCCATCAATCAAGGCAAACAGCAAATATCCCGGTCTGTAATGCCAAATGCAACTATAGCCACCAGATGGCATTGTTGCCACATGACAATCTATCTAAATGTTATCTACTCAAACTGGAAAAGCCAAAGCTGTTGCTTGAAGGGACCACTGTCTTCCCCACTGGACTAGTGGCACTGGTTTGAGTTTCTATATGTGGGTCACTTGCGCATCACAGTCAGGCCCTCGTTGTACTGTGCCCCTTCCCCATGTGCAGAGAAACAGAATCATGACCCATTATGCATACACACCAGAGGGGTCATGGGTTGCTCTGAAAAAGCACTGACTGCAGTACTCTGCACTGCAGATGGATATACACAAACATACAAACAAACACACAACACACAATCTCTCATTCTTTTTTATTTGAAAGATAATATAAGAGGGCACAACCAGAGGGATTTTCAATTTCAACAAGGTTACTCTCTTTTTTCATAATTAATAACGGTAGGTTGGTGGATGCTCTGGGGCCAAACAAAGCCGCATTTTTTGTTAAAGAGGCTCATATTAGGACAGCTTTAATACCCACAGAGAAGCACTTCTTTAAGACTTTTGTAGGGGAAGTCACACTGTATGAGTGAAGAATAAAAGAAGAGGGATTTTGAAGGATGAAGAGTGACGTGGCGGTTTGTTTCTGAGCCCATTCTACATATTCATACCCTAACATCACAGCTGAGTTTCAGAAAAAAAAAACCTGAAATGAATTTGATCGCCTACAGAATTTCAGCAATGCAGGACGTATGGTTTACATTTAATTTGACAATGAAAACACTAGGAATGTTAAAATGCCATGAAAAGAATGTAAAAATTCTGGAGCATGCCAATCTTAAAATCAATTATAATCATCAAGGACACACACTTCAGATAACTGCTGCTCAGCTATTTCTCTCCCTGGTTTATGTATTTAAAAATAATTTCAAAAGATTTCACAACATCAATAGATACTCCTCAGGAGTAGGTGTTGGGTAAGTTACTCTAAAAAAAGTACATGGTCACACTTTAGATTAGGGTTCAATTCTAACTATTAACTACGACTTGTGCCTCAATAAACTCCTAATTACTGCTTATTAATAGTTAGTAAGGTAGTTGATAAGTTTAGGTATTGGGTAGGATTAAGGGATGTAGAATATGGTCATGCGGAATAAGGCATTACTATATGATTTATAAGTACTAATAGACAGCAAGTATCCTAGTAATATGCATGCTAATAAGCAACAGGTTAATAGTGAGAATTGGACCCTAAACTAAAGTGTTACCAAGTAATAGTTACTAGCTACTTATTACATCTTCAACAGTGTAATTAGATTACTGTACTAATTACCCTCTCTAAAAAGTATTGCATTACTTATTACTTACTTTCTAAATCCCATATCAACCTCGACCAGTTGAACAAGGAGCATGAAACTGCTCTTTTAATTATTTTAAATAAAATAATATAAAATCGCATACATTCTTTTTGAACTGACTAAGTATTTAAAGGGAGAAGGTTAAATTAAAAACATACATTTTAACAATACACATGAAATTTTGATGTTAAATCACATATTGTTTTATATAGAACTGTTCTATAGTCTATACAGCATTTACAACCTTCTACACTGAAAGTAAATTACTCACATATGCGACCAAATTTCATGCTAGGCGACTAAAAATGTCTTTAAATAGCCAATGGCTAGTAAATTGTATGATTTCAGTTACCTGTGATTGAGTTAGAGGGAAAATAAATTTTCATTGTCAGCTGAGCTTTATGCACCATCGCTTGGCTGAGAGCAGAGCACCCTTTGTCGCTTTCTCTCACACGAGAGATGAGGCTTTTACACGAGAGATGAGGCTTTTACACATGCCATGTAAAGAGAATTGACACGCTAGATCTAAGTGCAGGGCGCAACAGGACTGCCTGATGACCAAGAGTTGACAGAACTGTCACGGCCCTGATCGGGCCAGTGCTGCATCGTCATGAAAGTTGATCATTTACACATGTTTTTTAGACTTGCCCATTTAAACATTCAAGCTCAAGAAAGATAACTCACATGCATCTGAGAGGACACAAATACTGATTTGAGCTCTTTCACGTCTTATTGTGAACGTAAACAGTTGATAGAAAACGCATGTGTAACATTATCAGCATATTGGATCCATGCATGATGTCTTAAAGTGACAGCAGCCTAATATACCTACTGCTGTCTGTGTTTTTTATGGAGATAAATTTGTGTCTTTATTACATGCGAGTAAATAAATGATCTGAGAGAAAAAAAAAAAGTTTGAGAAAAAAAGTTTTCATACCAATAGCAAAAAATAATCATATTTGAGACTAAAAAAAGTTTTGAGAGAAAGTATTTTCTCATAGAACATAAAAAATATAAATTTTACATTTTAAAAATTATTTCTGAGAAAAAAAATCTCTCTCAAAATACTTTGAAAAAAAACTCTCAAATATATATTTTTTGCTATCAGTGTGAAAATATTTTCTCTTAAAAAAAAGTGTTTCTCTCAAAACGCTTTTCTTTGCTCTCGATGCAATTTCTTGCTCTCCTGTCAGGATTTTGCTTTAGCTGTGAAATTTGTGTCATGG
Source organism: Squalius cephalus (assembly GCF_949319135.1). Classification (NCBI taxonomy): domain Eukaryota; kingdom Metazoa; phylum Chordata; class Actinopteri; order Cypriniformes; family Leuciscidae; genus Squalius; species Squalius cephalus. Next base: position 31,131,127 of record NC_137123.1, read on the forward strand.
GCGGGGCCACGTTCCTATTGGCCAGTCGGGTGAGCATCGTCTTGTCTTGGGAGTCGAACTGAATCATTACACCATTGTTCGGTTCACCAGCATAGATGTCGCCTCTGCCTTAGTTGAGCACGGACACTCCAATGTTTGGGTAAGATGATGACACACACAACTCGATGGATAGCTGGCTGAGCAAGTTCTGCATCACTGAAGATTAAACATTAAAAAATAGCACTCATATTCATGAATGAATGTGTATTATATTATTTAGCTTGCTAATTGCTAATTAGCCATCATGCTAGGTAAACTTGCAAACTCACCTGGTTTATACTATTTTTAAATCAAATGCCAACTTAATGTTTTGATTTAGATAGTTTAACTCCTTATTTAGTGAGTAGTGAGCTAGTTTCTACATTTGCCCTTGCTAGCCTCAAAGCACCTGAAGAGTAACTGCTTGTTCATCAACCTCCTGTACAACTTTCAACTAAGTTAACGTTAGTATGCATGGAAGGTGGCAACCCATAGCTAGCTGACGTTAGACAGTGATTGATATACTGTTTGAAAGTGTCCCACTTAGTTTTGTTTAAAATAGTCTTTGTATGGTTGTTGCACTAAACGTTTAGCTACACTGCATGTGTGTGTAGCTTGCAAACTCAGCTACACAGGGCTTATTCTAAATATTTTTTTTACCATCTAGCCGAGGTCTAGAGCTGACGAGGTACGTCTAGTAGGCTACTAACTCTTACATTAGCAACCCAAGCTAATAATATAATACACATTCATTCATGAATATGTGTGCTATTTTTTAATGTTTAATCTTCAGTGATGCTCAACTTGCTCAGCCAGCTATCCATCGAGTTGTGTGTGTCATCATCTTGGGTGCGATTTGTGAAAAAAACAGAGGGGTGGGGGGGATGTTTTGAAACATTTTTATTCATAAAAATAAATCATGAGAACATGAACTTCATCACTGCATTTGCAAGAATTGTAAATTATTTTTTCTTATTAACTCATGAAGTAGCCTAACGCAATATCTTTACTCTAATAGCTTGTCTTTCCCCACACATATGAACTGTGATCATGCAGAACGAAAAAACATGCAAGAATTAAATCCCCCTCCCAGTACCATGGATTGCCACTCGGCTAGACATGTCAAAACACTTATTTATGAATGGCAAAATTAAATGGCCCAGTTTTACTGCTGCTGTTAAAGTAATAATAACGTGAACTTTAAATCGCGATGCTGAGCTACAGTGAAATAAATAGAAAAGACAGATGCATTATCTCGTGTTAGTCAATTCGCCTCATTCGCGCGAACTGGACGCGCCCGCGCCGCAGGACCTCTAGACGCGCGTAAACGCGTCTTTACATTGAATCGAAATCACTCGCGCCAGACGCTGAAGAGTGAGTGATCAAAAAACCTTTGCTTTAGCTTCAATTGAGTGAAACACCGTATGTGTAACTTCGGCCATTCTCAGTGGTGTGACTGGGACACTAACTCTGCTTGTCATCATAGAAACATAATCAGATTGTGATGCTTATTCCCGCTTCAGTAATATGCTGAAGGCAGCCTTCCTTTCGACACACACGTGTTGATAGGCTATTACTCGTGAGGTGTAACCAATCAGATAGCGCCGTGGGCGGGACATTGAGCAAGTCTGCAGAGTGGTGATTACAGAGAGGCTGCGGCAGCTATATCAGAGCCAGCCAAAGTAGCGCATTTTAAAATAAAATCGACTTTAATCAAACCACGGATCTGTGATACGTTTTGTGATCCGTCTCGCCACTAGTTTAGTAGCACTGATCACTTTGAGGGGGGTTAAATTTATCCCCACCGGGGATAAAAATAATTAAGCAGAGGCAGGGATACATTGACCTGAAAGGGGGGAATCCCACGCATATCCTCAAATCCTCAAACATTGGAGAGTCCGTGCTCAACTAAGGCAGAGGCGGCATCTATGCCGGTGAACCGAACAATGGTGTAATGATTCAGTTCGACTCCCAAGACAAGACGATGCTCACCCGACTGGCCAATAGGAACGTGGCCCCGCCCATGACACAATTTTCACAGCTAAAGCAAAATCCTGACACGAGAGCAAAAAATTGCATCGAGAGCAAAGAAAAGCGTTTTGAGAGAAACTTTTTTTTTTTAGAGAAAATATTTTCACACTGATAGCAAAAAATATAGTATTTTGAGAGAGATTTTTTTTTCTCAGAAATAATTTTTAAAATATGATTTTTTTTATGGTTTATGTTCTATGAGAAAATACTTTCTCTCAAAACTTTTTTTAGTCTCAAATATGATTATTTTTTGCTATTGGTATGAAAACTTTTTCTCTCAAATATAATTTTTTCTCTCATGAAATGCTTTTTTGCTATCAGTGTGATAACTTTTTTTCTCAAACTTTTTTTTTTCTCTCAGATCATTTATTTACTCGCATGTAATAAAGACACAAATCTATCTCCATATTTGTAATGTTAATGTTTAAAACAACAAAAGAACTGAAAAAAAAAAAAAAAAAAAAAAACCCTCCATGTTCTTGACTAAATAACTTTGTAACTTTAATAAGGATTAATCTATTTTTAATTTATACAGTGAAGACTATGCAGTGTTATTTTACATTTGATTACTTTATTCAATTTCTGTACCTAATCTACCTAATCTGTATCTAACTACTGTTAGATCTACCTGAAAAACATGAAAAGCAATTAAAATTTGTATCTTTATTCTATTGTTTTTATTTGTGCTATTGCTTGTAGTTTGATTACTTGTTCTTATTTTATTACTGTTTACTTGTCTTTAATAGTGTTTGAAATTATATTTTATATTTATGTAGAAATTTTTTTTCACTTGCATTGTTCTTGCATTTCATGTAAAAAGTCTGGCGAGTAAAATAAAAACAGTACTAGCCAATGGCGATTCAAGCTTCAGTGTGTCCGTAGAGGGTTGATTTAATGCAATTACATCAGAAGTAACTGTAATTAAAAGGGTAGTTCACCCAAAAATGAAATTTCTGTCATCATTTACTTAACCTCACGTCGTTCCAAATCCATTTAATAACATTTGTTCATCTTTTAAACACAAATGGATATATTTTAATTAAAACTGAGAGATTTTGGTCCCTCCATCGACAGTCCATGCAACTACCACTTTGACGCCTCAAAAAGTTTATAAAGAGGTTGTAAAACTAAACCATGTGAATTTTGTAGTTTAGTCCTAATTTTCTGAAGAGACACAATTAATTACTTTATATGATAAACATATTTATTTTATTTTTTTAAATTTTGGGTGAACTAACCCTTTAAATGAAATATTAGTAGTCCCTTGCTTTACTTTTTCAAAGGAAAATTACTTAGTTATGCATTACACCCAACAATGTTAGGAGTGCATTAAGCAGAAATTGTATATTTCAATGTACTAATTCAACAAATAGAAAAAAGGTGTGATATCTGCAGTCAAATTCCATCATATGTTGAATGTTTGAGGTAGGAATGCACCAATGCCATTTTTAGAGACTAAATATGAGAACCTACACAACTGTCTGAAACTCTAATCCTTCACTGTATTGGCTTTTGGACTCTGAGCACTTTAACGAGCACATTAGCACATAATTCAACCTTATATTAATTCTATGACCGTTTCCACAAAACCATTAAATGGTACAACTATTTTCTACATTGATAATAAGAATACATTTCTAATTTGTATTTAGAATTTTTGTATATTCTACAGCCTTGGTGACCATAAGAGACTTCTTTCAAAAACATAAAACAAATCTTACCAGCCACAAACTTTTGAACAGTATGTATACTGTATATTGCATGTACACAAATATTGTATTGATAACCAATGAAAACATACCTTTCTGTGAGCTTCTTAGCAAACCCGAAATCTGTCAGTCGAATGTGCCCCTCGCTGTCCAGCAGTATATTCTCTGGTTTCAGGTCTCTGTAGACTATTTCTTTGGAGTGAAGGTATTCAATGGCGCACACGATTTCAGCTGAGTAAAACATTCCGGTGCTGTTACTGAAACGTCCTCGGCTGCGTAAATAGCTGAAGAGTTCACCACCATTCACGTATTCCATCAACATGTACAGCAAGTGATCATCATGATGCGTCCAGTACCTGAAAAAATGTCCACATCATATTTACATGTGATTTGTAAATATGGTACAAGTACTTGCCATGAGCTTGGAGGCAGACAGTCTATACATTATTAGACTTGGACTTAAATTACTAAAGCATTACACAATTAAATAATACAATTTTATTAATTATTTTTTTTTTACTTTTCCAGGTCTAGAAATCATACTTTTAAAATTAGGCTACCTCATATATCACAGTTTGTTCTAATATATCCCTCGTTCTTCAAAAAAAGAAAAGAAAAAAGTTGTTGAGGGGTTGAATTAAAATAAGAAATATCTTGATTTTTTCTTGAGGCCCCCCTGGCTGAGAACCACAAGTATAGATCAGTATCTAGGCTATATTTAGAAATATTTAATAATAACCCTAACCCTAATAGGTTTAAATAGAGCAAATTCAATGTTCTGAATTGACTAAAGTGATTGTAGCAGGTCAAACAACATTTGACATTGATATGTTTGGTACTTCAGCACGTTTAAATGTTTACAGCACACTGAAATGTTTATACTGTGGAGTTACAAATGTAAGAATCTGTATAAGATCTGCTGATCTTATGTCCTTACATAACATAACATGAAAAACTAAGGTAGAGTACATTGAATTTAGCATTTAAGGTTATAATGAAGATATCAGCTGTTAAGCAACATTTCCAGCAAGAGATTCCTGCCAGTCCAGTTCTCTCTATTGTAAGTTAAATGAGTCAGATTACTGAGACTCTCACCCTTTGTCTTTAATGGCTCTTGGAGCCCCTGTCCCAGTCTTTGAATAGTTATGCTGATTGGATTAGGATTGGCAACACTCTAGAGTCTAGTTTGTTAATTTTGAAGAGTTTCCTATAGCTGTATACTTCATTTGCATGCTTTGTTTAAGGTCGTCACCCAGGTGCTTTGTCTCCATTTCTAAGCACTGCCCTCTAAATGTATATAAACTACAATGTACACTGCCTGAGACAACCAAGTCTCTTGGTCTTCACTTCTGAGTTCAGATCATAACCCAGTGTATGTTTATGAGATAACAGTGTATTAAACAGTGTTCTCAATTCTGTTAGCCTATTTGTTAATGTTGTGTAGTGTTTACTCACAGTCTGACAAGGAAAGGATGGTTCACCTCCATCAAAACCTCTTTCTCATTATGTACGTGTTGCTCCTGCTTTAGACGAATAACATCTGGGATCTTCATCGCCTTCAGAGCAAAGAAACCTCTTGTCTTTTTATCCTTCACCAGAAAAACCCTTCCAAAGGTTCCTGTACCTGCAACAATGTGGAGAAATGACATAATGAGAATGGCTACAACGCAAAAATGACATAATAGCCTCAACAGAAACTTAATTCACTTTGGACCCAAAATGTATGAAGAGTAGACTTAAGCTAATTACTACCACTAACCCATTTTATAAATACTGAGACTACAGAAGCATGTTTGTGTCTGTTCTCCACAGAGCTCAGTTCTCCACAGATGAATGGCACTCAGAGCAGGGAGCTTAAAACTTTCATAGATGACTAACCTCAAATAATTCTTTAATTTCTACTGTATGGGGACACTTGTTTCAGTGGGTAAAATAGCTTACACTACACACATATGATCAATGGCAACAGAAGCTGAGAGAGCAGGGCACATTTAACCACCCACCAAATTACAGGCTACTCAGTCTCACCGGAGCGCTGTTACAAGCTTGACAGATCAATAACAACAACAGGATACAACTCGACAGGCTATTTGGACCAATACATCCTATTATATGCTCTTAGACCTAAGCCTCACACTAAATGCTTAACAAATCATGGTAAGAAAAAAAAAAGCCCTGTTGTGTGTACGCGTGGAGTAGCACTCGGCTCAAGAGGCGGAAAACCACAGTCGTGGAGTGGTAGTTTGGGTTTAAGGGGCATGAAGTGGATCATGCAGATACCGAAAATAGGCTTGTGTTTTATTTGTTTAACCAAACTTCCGCTTGAGAAATACTTCTAAAGTAGTATGCAGACTTGAGACAGAACAAACATCCCTAACAATTTAAGAGATCTCTTTAAAAAAAAAAAAAAAGCCTTTTGATTGACACTACCATTCAAATGGTTAGGGTCAGCAATATTTCTATTTCAAATAAAGTGTTCTTTTGAACTTTCTATTAATCAAAAAAAAACAAAAAAAAAAAATGAAGCACAGCAGTGTTTAACATTGCTGATAAGAAGAAATTTATTTTTTACATTGAACACTAGAGTAATTGCTGCTGAAAAAAAAAATAATAATACAAATAATAATAATAATAATAATAATAATAATAATATATATATATATATATATATATATATATATATATATATATATATATATATATATATAGCAGTTTAATGTAATTAAAGGGATAGTTCACTCAGAAGTGAAAATGATGTCATTACTCGTTCTAAACCTGTAAGAATTCCGTTCATCTTCGGAACACAAATAAAGATTTTTTTCTGAAATCTGGTACCTTTCAGTCCCTCCACTGACAGTCTACGCAACGTTCATAAAGAGGTCGTAAAACTAATCCGTATGAATTGAGCGGTTTAGTCCAAATTTTCTGAAGAGATAGAATCGCTTTATATGATGAACAGATTTCATTTAGGCTTTTATTCACATATAACATTGATCAGCGAACATAAACAGAAGCTCAACCGAACCTGCTTGTTGCACGAGAACAAACTTCATTGATTATAACTTCATTCATTCTTGCTGAAGCTCAAATGTGCGGCGTAACACGAAAATAAACCTAGGCCTAATTGGTTCTTGCATGTCAAGCGAACATCCTTGAGCTTACGTTTACCATACCTGATGAAGTTTAAGTGAATAAAAGCCTAAATTCAGTCTGCTCATCATATTAAGCGATTGAGTCTCTTCAGAAAATTTGGACTAAAACACTCAATTCTTATGGATTAGTTTTACAATCTCTTTATTTACTTTTTTAAGCATCAAAGTGTCAGTTGCGTAGCTGTCAATGGAGGGACAGAGAGCTCTCAGATTTCATTAAAAAAAGATCTTCATTTGTGTTCCGAAGATGAACGAAAGTCTTACAAGTTTGGAACGACATGAGGGTCAGTAGTTAATGAAAGTAATTTAAGTTTAGATGACTTACTGTATATAGCACAGATTACAAATTTAAGGCAGCAACAGAAAAAGTTTTTTTTTTTTTTTTTTTAACAGTGCAGGAAAAAAAAATTATAGAAAAAAAACATTTGAATATATATTAAAACAGAAAACAGTTATTCAATTGTAATAATATGTCATATTATTTTTGTGAATTATATTTATTAAACTTTTGAACAGTAGTGTATTTTTTTAGCTATATACGCAATACAAAGTTATATTCATAAATACATTTCACAAATGTATACAATTAAACAATAAAAACAAAAACAAACTTGATAAGATATTTAAGTTTGATATTTGATAAAGATTCTTAACATTTTCCCACATTTCTAAAAACATTTATTAATGCAATTTCTGAAAACTATTTCATAAAACTGTTGCCTAGTAATATTAGAAGAAGGACAATATAGTTCTGAGACTCATCGCTCTTATTCCATGTACAGTAACAATGAAAGTGCAAATGTCAAAAGAAAGTTATATTTCATGACACAAGCCAAAAAATAGAACTAGAATCAACATGTTTAATGTTGTACTGATCACGGAACTAAGCTATGCTCTAAGTATTCGTAACAGGGTAGTTTCAGACGACTTACATTTCCTTGTAGTTGCATTCGAGCTACAACACAGATGGAATAACTGACATGGAATGTTGGCATTCAACACGTTTACCTCACACAAGGAATCTTTGTTCAGAGATGTCTACATGGTTACACAACCATGGAAGAAAACAAATGCCTTGGCTGTCAGTAGGGAGGAGACGGGATTGGTAACGTGAAGTAAGACACTTGTGATGATGACACATTATTAGATCATGTTTCCTGCCAGTTACAGGGAAATCTTACTCAGCTAGCTACATTTTCAAAACTTCAAACATTGCCACATTTTTATATTGCGATATCTTGATCTAACGTATAGTTACATCGTTACATGAAAGGTAATATCCAAAAAAGAATAATAGTGCCATTTTAAGTTCAAGGCATGGATTTAATGATGTATTTTGTTTGTACAAAACCTTGCTGAGGACTGCCTTAAAATGCAAATTCAGGTTCTACAAAATTTTGATATGGATGCACACTCGGAAATATACTTTTGTGCCATGATCAAATAACTTGTGACTGTGAGTGAGTCATAGTTTAGCTGATTAGCCAACAGCAACTATGCATGTGTCAAAGGAAAAATATGATATGAATCATGTTTCAAGGAACATAAAATAAATATAAATAATATTTCAGCAGCTCAGATATCAGAGAAAACGTGATGACATTATGCATTAAAAAAAATATGCATAGCTTTAGTTTCTTTGTGTTTTTTAGTTATATTTCATATATAACTAAACTAAACTAAACTGTTTTTTACAGGCTATTCAACTCTTTGGTTCTCTGGAGGATTGATACAGTGTCAATGCACTGAAAAAATAATAAAACAAGAAATATGAGCTTTCCCTCTACTTAGATTCATTTAGAATAAACCACAAATGGATTTAGAGTAAATGCACTTTGTGGAAGTATTTAACAGATTATACTTCGAACTACGGAGCCACTAAAGGGACCTTTTCCAAAAAATAAATAAAAAATAGACACACTTTCGCTTGCGCACAAGAAACATTGGCAAATAGGTCAATGCACACAGCCGTATTGCACCATTAGCCCACTTTACGATATGGTTTCTCGGCCATCACAGAGGATGTGTTAAAGCGGACATAAGCCTGTGGTATTATATATACTGCCCTAACGAAAGCCAAATTTTTACACACAAAAGAAATAGGTTATAGTTAGGGCTAGACGATATGGACCAAAAGTCATATCCCGATATATTTAGGCTGAATATCGATATACGATATATATCCCGATATTTTTCCCGCAAAGTGAGAGCAAATGTTCAGTCAAAGTCAAAGCCAAATATGACATGTCACAAGTAGTTTTATTGAAACCAGCTATTTCAGTGAACAGTTACAAAATCAAATGAATAAATAATAAACGGGTTTCTTCACCTTAGGGCTGCACGATTATGACAAAAATGATAATTGCCGATTATTCCCTTCGAATTGTTATTTGTGATTTATTATGTGATAATTATGATTATCAAAGTTTACATTAAATATATATAAACAAATTTCGTGTAAACATGTTATAATTTGCCTGTATATATATATATATATATATATATATACACACTTTTCCCCTTTACTTAACATGAATTGTAAGAATATGACTAGTAAAGACTAGTACTACACTGTTAGACTTTTCTGTAATTTCTACAGTTATTTACTTTAAATCCCCCAGTATTATACTGCTATTTCTCTTTACAGTAAATAACTGTGATTCCCATTGCATCATGGGGATTTTCTGTGACGTCTAACACCACATACAGAGACTTACTGTATTTTTTAAATTTGCTGTATACTACTGTATTTGACGTAACTGCCTCTCTGGCTGGCACCATTCCACCGTGCTTTTTATTTCCTAATTGTTGCCTTACACCGCGTGTCTACAACGCTATAATAGCCAGAGGCTGTCTATATTGGACACATTGAAGCGACCGGACCTTTAAATGCAAACCTGTTTGTCCCTTGTCAGAAATAGCGCGAGCGCTTGGACTCGTATCGGACTACGTCAGAAATATAACGGCCGCGGCGCATCACTGTCTGGGATTTGTCGTGTCGCGTCAGAGCATCCAGTGTAGGTAATGGGGTCTGTGTTTTGTTGGATCGCGACGTTCGTGTCTGGCCCGGGGAAGAGACGGAATTCACTTCACCGAGAGAGAGATCAGCAAGCAAGGTAAAAAACAAAACAAACAAAAAAACAACCTTCTGTGTGTGTTGACAGGATTGTGCCCAGTTTAACCTTTGTTATAACGTTAACGTTAGCCTAACGTTACTCGTCGTCAACATGGCGGTAACGAACTTTACCATGGTAAACTGAGCTAACGTTTCATTTTACACACTTTGTTAGATTGAATTGTCGAGTTAAAATATGCCAACGAGCAACGCGTTTACATAAACAATAAATGTGAATAAACTAATGTGAAATTCTGTTTATAGCCTAATGTTGGCCTACTGATGAGAACCTTTATAGTTTTAGCATTATTTTTCAAACTATATCATATTATAGTTTTTTTTAATGGAATTTAATATATACTTCCATTTTTGTGTTTAAAGGCAACTGCAACAAAGCGACCAATTCGCGCCAGTGACTTCTAGCAAGATTCCGGAGGTAAAGCAGCCCATTTGTGATATATTTTGAGATGTTTGCTGAAATGATTAGCATACGCTATGTGAAAATTGCTTTGAGCCACTGGTGCAGACTAGGTAGCTTACAATATCTTATAAAATCTCTAAACTTTATATCAAATAAGTGACCTTTGCATTATGTCTAACTTTATTACACAGCAAATGAACCAATCACAAGATGATGGACCATTGTCTTTGTTCAGTCTCACCAGATTAAATGTAGGTAAGCACTGCAGTAAAACTCTCACTAATTCATTCATACCAAATCTAGCATTCTAAACAACTTAAGTTTATATTTTTGCATTATTTTGATATTTTATTAGCCAGAAGACTCTACCATTGCAGTCCCACCTGACTAGGAAGGTCCTAATATCAGCGCACAGGTGGGTTAACTACTGTAGGAAGGAGAACGATCATCACACAGTGATTTCTTGCATGTATCTTACTGTGTATTTGTCTCAAACAGGTACCCCTTCACTGCAGACAAGCTGAAATGGGCTAAAATCATCGATTTCAGTCGTTCTTTCTATGGATCTCAGCATTTTTGGCCAGAATTTAGGATTTGTAAGTATTAAAATTTAATCTGGCATAATTTAATTTAGTTCTTTTGTATGCTATTTATTGACAAAAGCTGTTTACAAATATATATTCTGAAGTTTTTGTGAAAATAATAATAAAAATTAACAAAAAAGGAGGTTAAAAATAATGTGACACTAATATTCTCTCTCTCTCTCTCTCTCTCTCTCTCTCTCTCTCTCTCTCTCTCTCTCTCTCTCTCTCTCTCTCTCTCTCTCTCTCTCTCTCTCATATAGTTTTGGAACCGGGATCTCCTCTGAAGGACTGAGTACATTTGTGTTTGTGGACACGCATGCAGACCAGGGAACATTCTGATGTTGTCAATCAAGTTCTGAACAGGAACCAATCTTTGGAGAAGTTCATTTATTCACAAAGGTGGACAAAAACATTGTGTTGGCTTTTTAAAGATTATTTTGATGATGATTTTTACTCCTATGCTGTAGAAAAGATGGAGTAGACAGTCAGACATTGATATAATAATAAGAAATGTTTCTTGAGCATCAAAAAGACTTCTTTCAAAAACATTAAGACACTTAAATACTTCTTTTGGCCACCAGTGTACATGAATCCAACACATTTTTGGAAATAAGTGAAATTATTTTGAAGGTGGGGTTATGTGTCATGTATTGTGAAAAGAACTGTGTTTTGTCCTGTTTTGGACATTTCCTTTTTGAATGCTTAAAAATTTATTTATATTCTGCAGTTTTATGAATGTAATGATTGATATTTCATTATAATACTTGTATAAGCTAAACAACCAATGACTCTACATTCATTTAGTCAAATGCTAATGTTTTGTTTATGGTTTTATGTATGTTTTCAAAAATGTTTGCAGTGAAGGACAGCACATAATGTGTTAATTTAACACGTTTACACATCTTTGTGCTAACCTCTCTGACATATTTACTTTGTTAAAATCATTAACACAATGAATGAGTTAAAATTAACACAAAAAAAATGTTGTCTCTAAACTCATTAATGTGTAAAAATTTCACACATCATTTCCAGCATTGGCATGTTTATTTTGTGATATATACGAAATGTTTTAAATAAAAAAATGGTATTTTGTGATAACTTTGTCTAATTGGTTTGTATGAAAGTAGTACTTATGTAGGATAAAAATAAAATTAATCATATATCAAAATTATAAAATCTAATTTATATTTAGTACAAATAAAAATAATTACAGTAGTGTACTGATTAGCTTAGTTTTTACAGTAATGCACTGTATTTACACAAAACTGAAATACGGTTTGGTACTGTAACTCTTAATTACAGTAACTTACTGGCAACAGTGTTGCCAGTAAGTTACTGTAAAAAACCCTTGAAAAGTCTAACAGTGTAATAAATAAACATTAGGCCTATATGCTAAAGCTATTAAATAGCAGTCCCAAACTAGTTTTTGTTAATACAATGTTGGTATGAGCCACTACAGTCATTTAAAAATATAAAAAATAACACACAGAAAAATAGTGGCATTTTGGGGTTAATATAGAAACGACAGTTACCATGGTGAATACACAATATGAACCATGAACCATGGAAACTGCTCCTGGTGAATAGAATGAAAATCATACCTGCATTACTTTTATTTTGTGTAATTTACAACATAACGGCGTTGCATGCTCGTAGTTTCTTTTGCACTTGATCAGTGAGGTGATACCAGCGCGCGCCGCCGCTTTTGCGCGTGTAATTGAGTGTGCGCTACGAGAACAGGATAACGGCTGACAGGACAATAAAGTCCGTTTTTCTGAAGTGAAAAACTTTATGTCAGCGTACACTTATGTCACTGCCTGGTAGTTCCTATTGTGCTGGGTTTTCTGAAGTAGTCATGATTCGCCTCTCATAACATAACGCTCTAAACACGCACGCAGAGTGGAAAAGGAGGCGCGGGGAGCAGTGCGCAAATTTGAACTATATCGATATATGCGATATGGTCTAATTTCATATCGCATTTAAAAATATATCGATATATTTTATATCGATATATCGCCCAGCCCTAGTTATAGTATAGGCTACATAAACCGGAAATTGTAACGGAAATTCCTCGTGTTTCTCGTGCGCACACAAAAGTCTGTATATTTTTAGGTGTTTGGTGTTTTAAGCCCCCAACGGCGCCTTCCAGGCAGCGAGGGGATGGGTAGGTTTAAGGTTGAGGGTAGGGTTAGCTGCCTCTAAGGAGCCTTTGGAGGCTTAAAACACCATCGAGCATATTTTTAAGGTACCTTTAACATATGAATCACGATTCTATCTTCTAACAATTCGCACTGATTCATAAATAAAAAAATAAAACAAATCTTTAATTCTAAACGTTTGTTAATAACAAAACAAAGAACAGTGCAGTTTAGAGAATGCACAGGCTTGCAATGGGGGTTCACCCAAAAATGAAAATTACCCAATGATTAATAAAGGCCTTCTGAAGTTAAGAGATGCGTTCGTGTAAGAAAAATATCCATATTTAAAACGTTATCGACTAAAATAACTAGCTTCCGGCACACGGCCGTACACATCGATTTACGGCATTTATTAATGCCCCAGAGCCGTGTGGATTACTTTTATCATGGATGGATGCACTTTTATGGACTTCAAAACAGAAACGGCCATTCACTGCCATTATAAAGCTTGGAAGAGGCAAGACATTTTTTAATATAACTGACTGTATTCGTCAGAAAGAAGAATGTCATACACCTAAGATGGCTTGAGGGTGAGTAAATCATGGGGTGATTTTCATTTTTGGGTGAACTATCCCTTTAACAAATTAAAAAAATATCCTTAAATAATGTATAATTACTGGCAGTCCGGCACTTTTTTTTGTAGTTTTTACACATGAGAAGCGCGTTCAACGTGGATGTGTAAGCGGTTGCCATGATAACGGACAATACCTGCTTGTAAAAGCATATAAACATATCCTGTATGAGGTAAAATCACTAAATATTGAGACTGCAACAGCGAGTATTAGGATTTTTCTAACTCCAAATACTTGGCCAATGATAATCACACATTTTGCTGATGCAAAAGATATGTGAGTGCTCAAGCCGTGAGAGGCGAATATAAAAGGCTGAGCAGCGATGGCGTCTCAGTCTCCACCGGATTCTCTCTTAATAAGGTAATTTAAAGTACCTTATTAAATAACTCCACTAACAGTAGCTGCTGTTCAGTTTGCATACTGCTGCTCTCCTTCTATCTACTGTCTTCTTAACTCTTTCCTCTCTTTAGTAAAGCTCCAGTGAAGGGTTGCCAGATATCAACCAAATAAATTACATAAATTCAAAAACAAATACATATCGAATCAAAATCGAGAATCGTTTTTTTAATTGAATCGTGACCCCAAGAATTGATTTTAACCACCCCTAATCAATAACTAAATTTTATTTATTTGAAATAATAATCAAAATTATTCCCTTAAGTAGCCTATTTCTCATTGGTCTAATAGATTGCAGCAGGGATGACATTCTTTTGTAGGCAAAACCAAAGTTACAGTAGCATCATCCTGGTTCCCTCATCAAAAAGCTAAGAATATATTTATATTGGCTTTTGGATTATTGCAGAACATAATTATGTGACCAACAAAATTTCAAGATTCATAAAGTCAGTATGAAATCCAAACTGACCCCATTTACTTAGTTAGTAGTGCACATAGTCTTGAGGTGAACAATTCAACCAATGCAATTTAATTTGTCAGTCTGCTGTAAGTAGTGGTCGACCGATATTGGTTTTTTGATGGCCGATGCCGATATCTTAGAGAGCAGGGTGGCTGATGGCCGATATAAATGTATATATATATATATACTTTATATTTGTTTCAATATTTAATAAATTAGAAATAAATTAGAAAACAAATCCTTAAAATAAACATGCTTGTACTTTAGATGGCAACTTCTTGAATCTGCAATCCTATTACAGTATTTTTCACAAATAAAGTAATTGTTTAAAAATATGTGAATAAAAAGGAAGTAAACACTGTAACAGGGCACTCAGTAATCTGGTCATTTCGTGCACACTGATATTCATATTATCTCAAATAAAGACAAGGTAACGCTAATTTTACATACAGCACACAGTGAAAACGATATGAATATGAGACAGTGGCCAACTGGATATAGCACGGCATATTTTAAAATGAAGAGTCTCCTGTGAAGCTGATCTTCTGTTTGCATTCACTCACTTCACACGGACCAACCGTCACTCGCAGTAACAACGCGTTTATGCAGGCTACAAATGCACACTTCACAAGATATCACAGCTGGATTCAATTAAATCTGCAAGGTTTGTGAAATTAAATGTTTATTAGATATTCAGAGATTTGTTTAAATTATGTAGATCTTTTGCATTTGCTGAATGTTGACAGTAAATGATAAAGTATTTCAGCCTGATTGCTTGCCTTTTCTGTCACAAATAATACAAAAACAACGCTTTACTTTTTCCCATACCATTTACTTTTTTTGTTTACCAGTTCTGTCTAACAAAGTATTAGATATGACTGACAGAGATCGTAAACTAATGAAGACAGAGAATGTGAGCGCTGTGTGATCCATAGACAGTAAAAGAAATGGACACAGCGACCCCATTGGATTCAATGGAGAAAAGTGAAGTCAATTAGAAGCACTCACTTCCTGATGGCTGAGCGTACTGCGCAGACTCAAACTGAGCTTGACGACGTAGATGTCAGATGAGCAGTCCGTCTGTATTCTAGTAGCTGTGCCAAGAGAAATCTGAATCATTCCCTTCCGAAACTTGCAGAGACGGAGAGTGTGAGTAGGAGGTGTCCATGAGCTAGGAGCAGGAGAAACTTTTGCTAAGTATTCTGATTAATTATTTTGTCATTTTGCCTCCACGTCTCCCCGATTGCCCGCGAGCTTCTCCTCCTGTCCATACGGTAATTTCTCTATACTGTGCGACAGAGAGTCGCGTGGTTATGATGCAATCGTTAGCCTATTTTTACAAAAACTGCTTCTACGGGGCCATAACGTAAGATACAAGGTAATGGAGCCTTTTATACATTTTCGTGTTTCTTTAGAAATAAATAATGGACAAATGGAGTCTTTAAACGCCTCAGATGTAAAGTTATTCCCTGTCAAAGTGACGCCAAAATGAATGGGAGTCAATGGAATGCTAACAGCAGGTGATGGTCTGCTAATCAATGGCGGCGCCCGGGGAAGCTTCAATTTTTTCCGAATGATTGCCCCCCTGGTGTGATCAGGCGCCGCCCGTCAAAATAAAAGTCCGGAACGCCGTCAAAATAAAAGTCCCGCTTCCAACACATCGGCCAATCAGAAAAACTTGTCGGCTGATGCCGATATTTAAAAAATGCCAAATATCGGCCGATATATTGGCCTTGGCGATAAATAAGTCAACCACTAGCTATAAGCTTTGACAATGAGCTGATGGAATGCACACTTTTCTAGATTCAATCAATTCCCAATCCATAAAAAAAAAGAAAAGCCACACCCTCTGTTTTTCTCATTTAATAGGCCTATTTAATTTCATTCAAAATATATGTCACAATATTGAAGTAAAGTCGTCACAACTTCCTGTTCACAGTGACTTCAACCTAAACATTTTGTTCATCAAGATAATCTTCACAAATTAACACAACTTTTATGAATTTTGAAGACTACATACATTCACCAGAAGCAAAAAAATAAGCTATAAACGTTATAAACTACACCATAGTTGCTACAACGTCACCAGCACTA
Organism: Squalius cephalus; assembly: GCF_949319135.1. Taxonomy (NCBI): domain Eukaryota; kingdom Metazoa; phylum Chordata; class Actinopteri; order Cypriniformes; family Leuciscidae; genus Squalius; species Squalius cephalus. The sequence goes on from NC_137123.1 coordinate 31,147,877, forward strand.
AGCTTCGATGACTCTTTCAATATTTTTTTTAAAATCTACAAGTTGTAAAGTTTGAGTTAAAATAGTTTGCAAAAGTGCAAACTATAAATTGAAAACACTGGGTAAAAAATGTGTTCTTTTAACAGAGAAGCTCTGACTGTGTGTTTAAATTATTGAAATCTGAAGCATGAGCGCTCGTAAAACATTCAATGTGTTGTCGTCTCCTTTATTTGACAAAAACAAGTGGTTTTGGTTATTTTTTTTAAACACATTTCAGTCTCGTCTTTTTTCATCAATGATATTGCATGTGTTGATATAGTTACAGTTATCGTTTAATGACATGGGTGTCGTCTCTTATCATCTAGTCATAGTCAGGGAAAAAAAGGTCGTCAATGAACATTTTTCGTCATAGTTTTCGTTTCCCTGCACAACAGGGAAGAAAAGACCACTTTAGCTTCCGTTTACCAAAACGTTTCCGTTTCCGTTTACTTTAGCTTACTGACTTTACCAAAAACCCATTGAAAAAAACAAAAATTACGAGAGAGCTGCAAGTGCAAGACTGCTTTTTTAAACAAAACTAAAATAGTTTTAGGACTCTATTGTAGGCTGTTTTTGGTTCCTAATTAATATAGCAAATCAGGATCAAACAATCAGTTTAATAAATATGTATAGATATTAGGGCTGTCAAAAGATTAATCGCGATTAATCGCATCCAAAATAAAAGTCTGTGTTTACATAATATATGTGTGTGTACTGTGTATAATTATTTTGTATATATATAAATACACACACATGCATGTATATATTTAAGAAATATTTGCATACATATACTGTATATATATTTATATATAATTTATATTATATATAAATATAATTTTTTTTATATATAAATAACACATTTTTCTTAAATATATACATGCATGTGTGTGTATTTATATATACAAATTTAATTATACACAGTACACACACATATATTATTAAAAACAAACTTTTATTTTGGATGCGATTAATCGCGATTAATCTTTTGACAGCCCTAATAGATATATTTCCAGTATTCTAATTAGGCAGATCACTCTTGTTTCGGGTGGCAGATGCCCCTTTATCTGGATATGAGAATAGCTTTTACTTTTTCAATTATCAACCTTAACCATTATCTGGCCATTATCATGATTATGAGACACCAACCTTATTTTAAATCATTAATGAATACCTAATTGAAGGCATCATTAATGGATTAATTGATGTGTGATATTAGATTTTCTAAGTAAATAATTTTCTTCTTTGGGGTTTACAGCTGGTCTTTATAAAGGCTTTAAGTGTTTGTTTTTTTTTGTTTTGTTTTTTATAGAAATCTCAGTAAAGCACGATTTCAGCCTTTCACTATGAAACCCATATTTTAGTAACAGTCTGGCAATACATCTGACTTTACACTGGTGGGCAGAGATAACCTTCACTGAGCCGCATTTAACCTGTGATATCAAATGCCTTAAAATCACTAGAAAATGTTCCAAGCTGTATTTGCCATTACTTAACAAAAGAACACTTGTGCCATATTATCCAGATTCAGACACTTTTCTACCATAAATCAAATTAGAGCAAAAAGTGAGTTCTGACGATGATTTCCTCATTATTTTAATGACAATTTAACGATAAGAGCATTCAGATAGGAGCTTAAACCATTCGTCACAGACCGTAAATCTCTACCATCCCACAAAAAGCTCTGCAAATTGGATTATTTATGCTGGGCCTAATGCTATAGTATACACTTCGCATCCCCGCTATCCATTTTTATACAGGAGATCGCCTCTCAAAATGTCATGAGCAAAATTTTCCCCTAAACCACAAAAGTAATTTCCTAGTACAGTAAATCACAGATATCACATAAGGATCATTGTTTCTCGGAAATAGTACATTTCCGCTCCAATAAAAACTGTGAGGCTTCTCTGGGGTCTCATTTTTAAAACGTGTGCGTAGGATCCTTACTAAAAGTGTACGTGTGCACGAAAGCCAAAAATGGTGTACGGCATAAAATATTCAGACTTATAAAACCATGTGTACGCCAGAACCAGCGCAAAATTCCCTTTATAAATCCCAGTGAGCGGAAGATTGTGCGCACATGTGTCTCCCCGAAATAACCATATATGGAGCTTACAATGCCTAGTTTTACTATGCAAATCCTCATCTGCATATCATTTCATATGCATATTCATCCACGTGATACCATGTTTAACGGTACAAGACATTAGGAAAATATGAGATACAGATATGCCGTATCATTAAATTGCTAAAAAATCATTTAGTAGACTATCCTTGCCTTGTTTTTGAATAGATAAATCAAACAGTATAAAATACATTTCAGAGAAAGTTTTTCTCAATCTTTTCCACTGGCCAAATAGTATTTTTAATTGATTTAGGCTATATTTTTAATGGAAACAGATAGGCCTTTTTGTGCATTATGTGTGCGGAAATATTTTCTCAGACAATCTGGTATTATCATGGTAAGCAATCCTCACTGTAGTTAAAACATTAAAACAAAAAAAGTTAAAAGTGTTCAAAAGCATTGCATCCACAGCAAATATTTATATTTATATTATAATATAATTTTTCATGTAATTTAAGTGCTTAACTCCAGTAATGAGAATGGCACATTTAATCTAAATGTGTATTATCAGATGTAAAACATAGTTTAAATCATTATTTTATTTATTTAAACTGTTATTGTGAACATGCACTGTATTTATGATTAGGACTCATAATGAAGATTTACAGTTTTCCTTCATATGCTACAGCAGTCAGCTTCACTAAACAGCCCAATGCGCTCGCTAGCGCGGACATTTAAGAAGGGATGGATGTTTGCTTCAAGTGATAGGCTAGAGTGAAATTATATGTATTATCTTGCTGTATACCTATGTGTAATTTGGTTAAAATGTTCTGTCTAAAAGTGACCAAAAAGCCATTTAACTCCAGCTCACCATCAGTGTCGCCAAACTGCTCCGTCTCCAAAATGTGAGTCAGAGTTTCAGCAGGTGCGCACATTTTCCAGAAAAGTTTGTTTTTATGAATCACAATTTATGCGTCGGAAGTGGCGTACGCCTCTTTCAGGGCCTGTTTTGTGCGTACGCAACAGTTATAAATGAGGCCCCTGATCATTATGTGCAAATTAAGGATTTGTATTCTGTGTTAGGGCTGGGTGATATGGTTACAAATAAAATCATATTTCTTATATTTTTTGGCTGAATAGCGATATACAACATATATCGTGATAATTTCTACTTTTATCTATTTCGATTATTTTTTCCTGTATTTATAAAAAATATATATATATTTTACATCCTGCCCAATGTTGTTCTATAAACAATGTTCATACTGAAGGCTATGAAAACAAATATGTAAAAATGTAACCATATAGAATAGGCTATGCTATGTATATTATGTGCAAAGAAAGGGTTAAAATCACATTACTAACATTGAAACAACATTACAATCTTTTTAAAGTAAAAGTTAAAATCACTAAATTAAAAATAAAAATGCACGGACTAAGTGTTAACTAAGAGGCACACACATTTACTCATCTGACATCTGATTACTCCATTACAATAGTCACATACAGTTCCTAAATGTATGTGCAATTGTAGGTTTAAAATTCTACATATGGCACATTTAATGTCAAACGAGAAATATTTTAGCAACATGCATATTTTATTCAGAATTATTGCGGTCTATTCTATATAGCCTAGTGGTTCAGGGATGACATCAAAACCTGGAAGACTAATTTGCCACTGGTTTCCTCAAGATTTTCCCATGGGGTTTCATAACAAGGTTTTTCAATTTATGAGTAAAATAAGGTCTGTGGACTTTCTAACATTTAGAGATGGAGAACATCGGATAAAACGGATCTCTAAACAGCACAAATAGCCTATCTGTCAGAGCATCTGACGGGGCAAGTAGCGTTTAAATATGTACACGTTAACTATATCTTACAAGTTATTTTGAAGCCCTTAATATTAAGCATGCCTCATGTTTATGACAAACTGGATTATGCGCCTTCTACACTATTTTTCAGATGTGCTCGTAATATCAAATTACTGTCGATATAAACTGTCTCATATGGTTTATAAAAATATATTGATAATTGTACAAACTCGATATAGGCTACAGCCCTATTCTGTGTGCTAGTTGTTTAAACCTGAGTATGTATGTTGATGAAGATACTTTATTTTTTATTATACTTTACTTTAATTATAGAAAAACAGTTTACACCAGTAAAAGTTTACACCAGTTACGTCCAGAGACGTGGCTCACACGTGAGGCTGTAGTGTGTAAGCAACCCAACCCCCATTGATGGAAAAGATCAAAAGTGTGGCTACATTTCACCAGCGATGCAACATGCAATACTTTGCGGCAAGCTTCATGTGTGCGCTTGAGCGCAAGGCATATTCCACCCACCAGTGGCCTATATGAGGCATTGAGTCTGTAAAAAGTCAACAAATTGAAAAAATAAACCCAAAGTTTTTTTTATAGGTAATATGTAATGTAATCTTGTTAAAACGGATTTCAAAAAACTGGAAATTGGAAAATCTTTGAACTTGTCCTGTCCAATGTAATGGTTACTACTTTAATCATTGCAATTTCAAGAGTGAATTATGTGCATGGCCATTAATCAATGAAGCAGTCTACACTGCACACAAAAATCTCTTTACATGGCTTGCTGCGATAGTCAGTGTTGCCGGTGTTCAGCTGGAACACCGGTTACATCACTTGCCCATCATGGCACCGCCCCCACCGTCGTTTAGATTTTTTATAGTAATAACAATTTTTTAGTTAGAGAACAGACACTACAATTAAAAACTGAACGTGTGCTCAATTCAGCGTGAGCTGAACGAAAGTCACAGCACAAATCAGCAGCAGGAGTCAGATTAGACCTCACTTTGCACATTTCGCCTCACTCTTGACTGACAAGACGACGGCGGAAGGTTTGGTTTCAAAGCGAAATGTAAAAGTGCCTATTTAAGTGAGTTTGTCATTGTACTATTTTGTTGCAACCCTCTACGCACACCTTGGCAATAGAATCGCCATTGGCTGGTAAATTTTTTGGGTTACTCGACTGATATACTATTATTAGAGATGCACCGACAGGAATCTTTTTCGGCCAATTCCGATACCAACATTTGTCACTTGCTCTCTTATTTGAACTTTTGTCTTAAAAATAGATTAGTATTTTGATCATGTTTTAAATGAGCAAAGTTCAACTAGCTTAGTTTATTGATGCATCATCAGATAACTTCTATTGAACATGGATTGGAAGGACTTAATGTGTGAAAATAACAAAACATGCTGACACATGTGCAAAATACTTGTGTACACATTCCGACCTGACCTGGTTGTTTTCATAATGTGAACTGTTCTCCTCCTCGCCCTGAGGCCCTTAAACAATGAGTTGTCCTTTCAGTTTTACATTGCTAGGTAAAAGAGGTAGATAGCATGACCACAACTACTAATAACTAAAACATCAGGCCTTAAAAAGGGTGGCAGGACAAATAGCCACTATGCCGATCACCATAACTCGATAATGAATGAATTCAGTATGTATTCAAGCACTGTTACTCTCACCTATGGCTAAACATCACTGGTGGAGTTAGACTAGACTGATGTAGGTTGTTCTCTTCTGATGTCTGTTCTATGGCTTGAGTAATAACCCTGCCAGTTTCTGCCTGAACTCACATGGTGCTAATGAGAACGAGGAAGTTCGTGGTGCTCAGATAGGAGGTAACAAGTTCTTGCCATGCATTTCAATATAGAGGGGCTTGTTTAGAAACTGAGCCTTCTTTTAACAGATACAATTTGGTCACATGAGATTTACTCCTTGTCAGACAGGCCTTGTTCCATTTGTGTGCGCAGTACATATATAAATTACTTTTCACTGCCAAATGTGGGAGTAGAAGAGAAGGTGTGTAATGAAACTAATTAAAATGTGTTAGAGGTGTGAGTGAACTAAGATAGTGAGGTCTTCAGGGGCAGAAGTGAGAGGAAGAACAAAAAAAGGTATTAAGTATTCTTATTGGGTTAAGTTTTAAAACCAAGAAAAGCACTACCATAAACTGTAAATAAGTAGTAGTAAATTACAAACTAATTTTATAATTAGCAATGTGAAATATAAATAAATGCAGGCTAAAACATTCTCGCTGCTGAGTGGATGGACTTTCAGTTTGTGTAACCACCATGTCGTGTAATCTGCCATTTTGGAATAAAAAAAGGCTAAGGTGGGGGAAAATTAAATCAGTGAATGACTGTTTGTAATAGCATTCAAAAGTTTTGGGTCGGTAAGATAAAAATAAAAAATAAATAAGTCTCTCACCAAGGCTGCATTTATTTGATCAAAAATACAGTAACAAAAGTAGTAAAATATTATACAAATAAAAATGTAAAATGTTTTCTAATGTAATTTAAAATGTAATTTATTACCGTGATGGGCTGGCAAACCTGAATTTTCAGCAGTACTCCTGTGTCCTGTCTTCAGTGTCACGTGATCCTTCAGAAATCATGTGTATTTGGTGTTCAAGAAACATTTCATATTTTTATTGTGTTGAAAACAGTTGTGCTGCTTAATATTTTTTGTGAAAACTATGGATTTTTTTTTTGTGTGTATGTGGATATTTTGATGAACAGAAGTTTATAAGGACAGCATTTTACGTCACTAATCAATTTAATGCACCCTGGCAGAATAAAAGTATTATTAATTTTTAATATTCACTGCATTTCTTTCCAAACAGAAAAAATTGAAAAAAATTAGAATCATGCCAAATTATGATTTACTTGTTTGAAAATGTTATTTGTTTAAAAAGGATTTTTTCTTTATGATATCAGCACAATTATATAACGCAGACATTTGTGACAATCCCCCCAAAAAATATCAGTATGAATTTATCAAGTCATAGTCAATACTATGTGAATGAAAATGAGACTATGAGAGATAGACATACATTTAAAGGGTTTACTGTTGTGCAACTGGGTGCAACTAGCTTTCAGCTGATGCAACTTTGAAAACATTATTATTTTATTTTTTTTTCAAAGTTTCCTGGTGTTGTTCATTTGTGAAAAGTTAATGGCATCCACCCTTGAAAATATAAATGGAGGGGTTGCACTCCTGATACATCTTGATAGTTTTACTTTAGCAGTTTCTTCACCCTCATGATAATGTTGATCTTTACTTCCGGGATTTCCCACCTGAGCCTCACTTTCAAAATGTCAGTTAAAAACAGTCGATTGTTAGTTTTAGAGAATGGCCTCAAGTAAATTTATAAAAACAGCTAAAAAATCTACTGGTAACAAGTAACAAAATATCAAAAGTGTATTTTTGAACTTAGGTCTTGCTCTATAAAGAAAGGATGCAGGTGTACTTGACAATCCATTACTGCATGCATTCCCATGGGAATTCCCAGGGTAACTTATTACGCTGCTACAAAGCTCTGGTTTGTCTCTTTGTATAGTGGTAAGAAGCGATCACCTTGAAATGCTAAACCAAGAAATCACTTGTAGGACAAACATGGGTGTACACATTTTAGAGAAATATGAAAACATTTTGTAGGATATTATTTGTTGACTAAAACGTGTTTAATCTGATCCAGAAGGACCACTTCTTACTTACCAACAGTGGCAATGGTGTCCAGGTCATCTAGTGTGTAGGTCCTGTTGGTGGTGAGGGATGCGGCCCCTGCGGATATCGTGGGACTGCCTGCGTCTGTCCTGCCACTATCCCGACCAGAACTGCTTTCATTATTTATTCCAGCTTTGCCTTTAGTTGATGCCATCTTCTTCCGTATATGACCAATCTAACTCTAGCCACATTAATGGCCAATTCTAGATATCAAGTCCAGAATTTCCGCTTTTGGAAAACGCGCTATCGATAACATACACATTGATCTGTTTTGGTCAAGTTAACATATCCTTTGTTCGCACAAACCAGACTGTGACCCTCTGCTTCCCATCGCTTGACAAACAGAAATGTATCAGAACAATATAGACTAGACTACTAAGCAGTCTTGTTATTAAAATGTTCAGCGATTCATGTCAACGGGACTGTCATTTATTCTCTAACGTTACTTTATTACGGATGTCCCCTGTGCGACTACTGCACGTTAACAAAGACAGGAGTGGACAAGATTCAAACTTCAAGTCTTACGAATCCAGGCGGTTTATCCAGTCGAAAATTTCCAGGAGCAAGGATGCGGTATAAACGCTGGTTAATGGTCCCCCAATGTAAATTGCCAGATAACAGAGACATTTAAATTATTTACTTCCCCCTTCCGTACCCATCAAGAAATCGGAACCCATTTCCCCTTCAAAACATCGCTCAGCGGCAAGGAAACAGAGAAACGCTTGAAAACTGACAGGCAGCGGTGTTGACCAATCATATTCAGCACGCTTGCGGCAATGTCCAATCGAACGTTAGAAAAGGCGGAGCACTGTTTGACTGACAGCTTGAGTGTACGTATTTTCCCTGTGGTTTGTAGCACATGTAGACAACGTAGACATCACCACGCCTAGGTTACTGGATGCTATTTTGGGGGAGGGAGGACACGTTGTAGCTCGAGTCTTTTTGACATGAGAATTTTCACCTTTCAGATAAGATCTATATTTATAATTTCATTTTAATAATTATTTTCTTGAACATAATCAAAACACGTGTTTGCCATTACTATATCCGTTAATTATAGCACAGCACATAATTCTAACTCATCTAAGAAGATCTATCTGTCTATCTGTCTGTTGTGTTAACTGTAACTGCTCAAGACAAAGGGACTCATGAATATATCAAATGGAGTCTATATAATTATGAATGGATACTTATTATTATTATTTATTATTTTTTGGACTATAGCCTATAAACATCTGATATGTGGAATTAGCCTGGTTAAAACCAGACCATTCTCAGTAGTAACTGAGTTATGGTCTGGCAAAGCTCTATAGACAAATCATTTCCAAAGGGGCGTCACCAACGGACGTCGCTCAAATGCCTCTGGGTGCAGTTGGATAGACCTAAAACCAATCAGAGTGATCGTCATCGTGTAAAGCCATATGCTGCGTCCCAATTCGCCTAAGTTACACTACGCCATAAAAGTATGTACTCTTTTTGTGAAGAAAAGGTATTTACTTTTGAATGTGTAGCAAAAAAGTAGGCAAGCTTTGGGACATACTACTTCGTCATCTTTATCGGACGGATCTGTCACGTGCATCCTGTCACTTAAACTGCCCTGTCAATCATCGTGTCACAGGTAAAATCCTCTATTAAATCTAATTTAATTTCCTACCGTTTCGGAGAGAAATGTAGTAGCACGTTCATCTGCCAGTGGGTCTTTCATGGAGACTGTCCTCATGTGTTTGCAATTTGAATATAATAATGCATTTAAAAGTTGAACAGACGTCGCTCAAATGCCTCTGGGCGCAATTGGATAGACCTAAAACCAATCAGAGCGATCGTCATTGTGTAAAGCCCGCCTCAACGTTTCTGATTGGTGCCGCGATTTCTAGGCCATGGAAATGGGCTTGAATGAGCCTGAATTTCCCAGGCTAATGTGGAATAGCTTATTCGGGGTAATACTACAAAACAAATAAACATGTAATTTTTATGATCCTTCTTAAAAGGAACATTTAGCAGATTCTGCAAGGGGTAGGCTATGTAAACCTGTATGACCACAACCTATCTATTTTGAATGATAATAGAGCTTATATGCACAACTTTTATTGAAAATGGAGGTTGTAAGGAGGGAATTTGAATGAAGTTTTTTTTTAACTCATGTGCTCTTAATAGAATACTCATTTAGACCCTAGACAAAACTTACGACCCGCTCACTCACACACTCACTGCTATGGACTCACTGACCCATGTGCAAACCTTAAGTGTCTATTTATGCACTGTGCTCTCTGAACAGCCTAAGGGAAATGATATAAGCCAGTTTACAGGCACCATGAACTTTCTCTTTAGAATTTCAAAAATGTTTTTTTTATCCTGTTACATGAAACAAGCATCTCTCCCAATTTTTTCATGCATCTTGCCATTTGCGTTGGAGGTGCATTAATATGTTAGCTAAACTATTATCAAACATTAACCTAACATAAAACTTAGTTTTAAAAGAAGTTTCAATCAATTACCAATGCCTTATTGTCTAATTTTGTATGATGTGATGTTTTATTATATGATACAATATGATATTAGCCCCATACTAGTTTTTAAATTTCTACAGCACAGTGGAAGTAAAAAAAAAATCATTTAATTTTCTCTAGTTTTAAAAAAAGTTTGTTGTGTGTTACTAATGAAATGTTATTAGAATAATGTTATTTGAAAAACAGAAAATAAAACAGCTAATATGAAAGTTTTGGTTGAAATTATTATGTTGACATTTTCTGAAGATCCTCATTTCTGTGAACATTTGTTGTAAATAAACTATATTTAAAGAGTTTTCAGGCCCATTTTGTACTCTATGGAGAGTGCCTTTTATTATCTCTCTAGCACAGAAGCTCAAACCAGCTCAGTGTATTTTTATTATAGATGGGTTCTGTGAAAGCTGTTACATACCATTCCTGCAGATCAAAGTAAAGCATGTCTTCAGCTTAGCTCATCACTAACCGTATTTTTCAGTCTTTCTGATGTATGTATTTTGCAACCTATGATTGAGTCTTTTCTGTGTAGCAAGTAATGCAATGTCATATCATTCAGCCGTCTTTGGGGGAGGAAATAGACTGTTGGCTTGCATGGTTAGCTTGCAGAACTCCATTAAGCCTTTCAGAGGCTGTCAGTCTGAGTACATATCATATTCACTGACAGGGTAACAGCCGCTGCCGCCACCAATGCCCTTGGAACATTGCATTTCTGAGTGTTAGAATCAGCTACAGTGCATGCACACACAATGTCAGCTCTAACATTTACAATCTGTAGAATTCTGAGACACTGCTGCAACATAAATGGCTGGTAATCTTACATACAGAAACTGGCATAGCAAGCCTTTGGGTGCTTTCACATCTGTAGTTCGGTTCATTTGGTCCGGACCCAGGGCAACAAATTATACTTTGTATCATTTTTCAGGTGTTTTGGTTCCTTTTCACACCACACTGATCTGGTCCGAATCAGTTTATGAGTTGATAAAATGAACCAAAATGCAGTCACGTGACAACATTCACATCACTTGTTGGCCAGATGTGTCTTGAACGCATTTCCATAACTGCACTTCGATTGGTCAGAATTAATGTGCGGGAAAATTCCAACAGAACTCCCAGAAGTAAACAAAGAGGTGGAAAATCTGGCAGACAACACGCCACTGTTTACTATGGAGAGACGACTGTGTGGGCTGATTGTATCTCTGGTCATATTTTATGTGTGTGTGTGTGTGTGTGTGTGTGTGTGTGTGTGTGTGTGTGTGTGTGTGTGTGTGAGTGAGAGAGTGAGTATAATGAAGAGAATATAACATGAAAACAAGCAACAGTTTTATTTAGCTGCTTTTGGTTAATGTGAAGTATCCCAACTGGCTGTCATATTGGCAAGGCAAAGTATACTACTGTCATGATTCTGCCCTCTTGTCATTATCTTTTTCTAGTCTGAGGCAGGATCATGACAAACCCATGTTTTGTGTGCAAGCACATGGCCTTTTGTTTGGGCCATGTGCTTGTGTTGTCTCGTTACCTTACCCCGCCCCCTTGTTCTCCTCGTCAGTCATTATTGTTTCATCTGTGTCACCTGCTGTCTTCAGTAGTTTCTCCCTATTTAATCCCCTTGTGTTTGCTGTCCTGTCGGTTCATTGTGATTCCTACATGAGTGTTATTCATTATCATTGCTAATCATACCTGTGAGTACCTTGTGGAAAGTCTTGTCATTGTGAGAGTATTTATTAGAAGTATTGTTTGTTTATCGTCTAGTCATAGTTTAGTCTTGTCAGCCTAATGGTGCGTTCAAGTCCTCCTGGGAAGTTCGTACGTACGAGGTGGGAAGTCGTGCTTATAACGGCATGTGCGTTCAAGTCACTTTCGTCGGAGCAAGATGGCGGAGTACTTTCTCTTAATTAATTACACAAAAATACAGTAAGATTCTTAAAATCTTGTTCTAGAAAATGAAGAACAAAGAAATGTGCATCAGGTGTACTTTGTATTCTTATGTTTTTAATTAATTTATGAAGCCACTGCCAGCTCATCGTTATATGTTGCATTGTTATATTATAATACTATCATATTCTGTGTTGGTGATTAGCTAACTGCTCTGTAAATAGAAAAGCCTGACAATATCACAGCGAAATACCTTTACGTATTGTGTATTCCGCCATGTTAATCACTGACACGCCCCCAACACGTACAGATCGCGGCTTAAAGAAAATCCCGAGCTCCCCACTGGTATTTACGACATTGTGGTGGCGTTCATGTGCGTTCAACTCGTAAATACGATCTATACGAGATGACTTGAACGCACCATATGATTCCTTGTCCTGTCCATGTTTTGCCCCCCTGTGGGTTTTGTTTTCCTGTTTTTGTACCAATAAACCTAGTGTTCATTGTACACTGTCTGCATTTGGGTTCATCTCCTTGCATCTTCATGACAACTACTATATATGCCACACCATAAAGTCACACCATAACTTCTGAAACAAGTGGTTGGTATTGGTAAGTCTAAAAACTAAAACTCACCGTCAACCTCTGTGTCAGATGCGGTAGCCTGGTCAACTAGCATCTGATGATGGCAATGTTGAACTATCATGGGACTTAACAACATCGACCGGATGAACGTCCAAGTATTTGTCTAGGTCATCGTACCAGGGGAACTTGTCTTTCTCTTTACCTGAGCTGCCTGTTTTATTAAGTGCACCCCGCACTTGTATGTGCTGCTGGCGACGTTTCTTTGCCTTAACCCGGCACTGTTCCACAGATCTATTAAATCCCCTTGAGCCGCTTGCTAAACAAAGCGAATATTTCGCTGTTCTTGTGGGTTTTTGACAGTTGGGACCTAATATGGTCATCAGACCAAATTTCTATCAGGCTTCGCACCTCCTCACAACTCCAAGTTTGTCTGCAAGCTGCCATGCTTAAAGTGCAAACTGTCAACAAATATTTCTCCTCATCCCATAATGCACTGGTTGACTTCGGCAACTGGTTTAGTCCAAAAATGCGCAGTTCTTTGGCAGTTGGTTCTGTTCGAGGTCGGATCACGTTCTCACCACAAACGAACCGTTTCAGACTTAGTTTGAAAGCGTACCGAGACCTCCTCGCTTGTTTGGTCCGCTTTTGGTGCGCACCCGAGTGCGATTGCCGCATTCACACCTGCCCAAATGAACCGCACCAATGGGGAAAACGAATTCTAGTGCGATTCAACCAAACTAAATGAGGCAGGTGTGAAAGCACCCTTTTGTTGAACATGAATCAGTTGTACGTCAGCTAGGTCTTTTTAGGCCTTGTCCACACTAATGTTTTTGTTTGAAAATGGAGTTTTTTGAATATGCTTTCCCAAATTGCTGAATTTGAAAATGCCGTTTGCTCATAGTGTGATGTTTAGACGTGATGCATAATGAACGAATGAATGAATATGTATGCTTATACTGCTATTGTGCCCGTTATGTGCTTTTCATTTTCACACTGTCTAGAGATACAATATGTTACTTTGTACACACTTCATATCACAGTCCTGCAAAGATGACAGAAAATATACTTGCAATTGCTGCCGCAGTTGCGTTTTAGACCAAACATATAATGGTGACTGAGTGTGACCTGGACCCATCAGTGAGTGGTAAGATATTTTAATAAATAAAATGATCCTGCCAGAAGAATAGCATTAACTTTATTATGTCTGTTCTGTCTGTATTATCTCAATGAGCTTTTATGAATGCACAATAAGGTGAGCTCAGCGTTTTCTGACATTTCAGTGTGGATGAGAAACTTTTGGAAAACTCTTGAAAATGCTAGTGTGGATGGAGAGGGTTTTGAAACCAAAACGCAGTTTTTCAAATGTATCCATATTAATATATACGTATAGCCTTAGAGAAACAGCTCTTGGACAAAGGGTCCTCCACATTATATTGTATTTAACATGGTCATGGTGTATCAGGAGGAATTATATAATTAATGGGTGATGTGGATGAGGCAGAGTTCCATTATTATCTCACATCATTAGCTGAGCAGTACCAATCACGCAATATCAGAGATGGTAAAGAGCAGTGACTTAAATGACTTAAGCTGACTTAAAAATGATTTAAAAAAAGAAAAACAAACTTTAAAATGAGACAAAAGACACATGCACGCACGCGCACACACACACACACACACAGAGTTTGTTTTGGTTCTCGAATGTAATTGGCTGAGAGCCTTTTCTAGCCATGTGATATTTCCCCAGTATCAGCTGGAACCTTCGTATCATACCTAGGAACCGAGTGTGTCATGGTGGCACCACCATACTTTTTCAAATACTACTGCTGTTGTGTCACGGAACGTAGTTTTAAGAGTTTTTTTAGGCACAAATATAGTTATTTAGACTTCAAATATGCGACTTGTATGTAAACACAGAGCATATTTGACAATGTGTTTAGATGTTTTCAGAGACTGAACTCCAGACCGTCAGTGGCCATTCAGCGCTCATGTACCCTCTGTGAATAACTTTATCTTGGCCAGTCCTTCGGGAATTTGCTGCTGGTTCTTATGTAGATGGTGTTTCAACATAATGTCATGTTGGTTTGGGTTTTGTTGGCGTTCATGTCTTTTATTAGCTCAAACATGACAATCTGGGGCTCAGGTCAGAAAGCAGACAGACTGGCTAAACCGACCATCTGCTAGCTCTCTCACGTCACTGAGGTCAGATAAATCCCATCACATTGATAATCTTTCACCTAGATATCATCACATAGAGACTGTGTCTGTTCCCCAAATTAGGAAATACAAAAAACTCCCAAACCCATTTAAGGGTAAAGTTTTTATTGATGTTCAACAAATAAAAAACAAATATAATGCAGATGAGCAAATGATAAAGCTCGGGTTGCTGAATATTCAATCCCTTTCTTCAAAAGCACTTATTGTTAGTGATATGATTACAGAATACAGACCATAACCTAGATGTGCTGTGTTTGACAGAAACTTGGGTAAAACCAGACAATTACATTACTTTAAAGGTCCCATTTTTCGTGTGTTTTTGAAGCTTTGATTGTGTTTACAGTGTGCAATATAACATGTTCATGTTTCGCGTGTAAAAAAACACCGTATTTTTCACACAATTTACTTATCTGTATACCGCTGTTTTCACTGTCCTAAGAACGGGCTGATGACTTCCTTGTTCTATGAAGTCCCTCCTTCAGAAATACGTAACGAGTTCTGATTGTGTCAGCGGTTCCTGTGTTGTGATTCGACAGCAGCTTAGCGCACGTTGCCCGGAAAGGTCACGCCTCTTACCATAACGTGGAGATGCATGCGCTCAGTGTTATTGTAAACATGTCTTTAATATTACCCTATCAATTTGAGCTGGAATCAGACCCGTAGAACATTGATGAAGAGGATCGAGTAGACTTGGACTCCGGGATGAAAATAACAGCGTCTCGACGACATGGCGACAAACATACTCTACAAACGCAACTCTTCCTCTTCTCCGTGGGAGCGCAACAAGACCACGCCCAATTTTACCGTATTAGCCTGGTTCTGTCAACACTGCATTGGCTCCCTATTAAACATTGGTAACATTTTTAAATATTGCTGACTACTTATAAAGCACTAAATTGTTTAGCTCCACAGTACTTGAGCGAGCTCTTAACGCATTATAGTCCTTCATGTCTACTGCGATCTCAAAATTCCGGCCAGTTGATAATACCTAGAATATCAAAAACAACTGCAGGCGGTATAGATCCTTCTCTTATTTAGCACCTAAAATTTGGAACAGTCTTCCTAACATTGTCTGGGAAGTAGACACACTCTGTCAGTTTAAATCTAGACTAAAACGCATCTCTTTTACATGGCATTCTTATAGAACATTATACATTTTTATTATTCAGATCAGTTAAATGATTATTAGACAGCATAGATTAGGTCAGCCGGAACCGGGGACACACACTTCCTATAATACTCGTTACATCATAAGAAGAATGGCATCTACGCTAATGTTAGTCTTTCTGTTTATTCCGAGGTATACTGAAGTCAGCCGGATCCGGGCCATATCCAGATCAGATGGTGGACCTGCGCCTGGACCCATCCATGACGCATCCCTGAGGTGCCAGCCTCATCAGCCCTGTGAAGGCCTCATCGACACGACAGCCATCGGCACTGATCCTCAACAAACTCATCCCCATACCGGAGCGATGACTCTGACTTCCAACCAGATGGAACTGGATTAATATTCTGAATGTTCTGATCCGATCTGACTTCTGACCTGTAATGCTGCCTGAATCATAATCATACACTGTCCGCTCATTGGCCAGAGGAGAACTGGCCCCCCGACTGAGCCTGGGTTCTCCCAAGCTTTTTTTCTGGAGTTTTGGTTCCTTGCCACTGTTGCCTTGGCTTTTGGCTTGCTTAGTTGGGGACATTTAATATTCAACAATATTAAGGTGGACGATGATGCAATTTTCTTCTAGAAACAATCTTTATTGTATTATGTTCATGTTATCACTGTGAAGCTGCTTTGATACAATCTGTATTGTAAAAAGCGCTATATAAATAAAGGTGACTTGACTTATTTTGAAATTCTCATAGTCATGTTTCCTGCTTCCTGTTTGTCATGTGCTTCCTTTGTTTCCTTTTAAAAGCTACAATCGATGCTGCGCTGCTTAGCGCATTGGGAACGTCTTTAATCGTAACCAGCTGTGAATATTGTGTGTAACATGTCAATAGAATTGAAACTCTCTCTTTCTGTCTCTATATCTCTATCTCTATATCTGACTACAGATCTTTGTGAGGAGTTAGTTTTCAACTGGCAGTGTGCAGAAATTCTCATTTTCTCTGAACGTCTCTAAAAGAGTTTATACAAGTAAAAAAAAATAGTCAACAAAAGAGTAAGCGTTGTGTCCCTCCATGTTCTCGTCCTATGTCAGACTTGGATACACACGATTACTGTTTTGTTTGTTTGGGGGAGGAGCATGCGGCTTTGGCTTTAGAGAAGGGCAAGTGCGAGCATTGTGAACTATTTACTGTTAAGATGCTGTGTGCTCGCCTGAATTATTTCCAAACTGCACCCACATTACCATCGTGGGGCTCCCGCATGGATCTGAATGATGAGCAAGAGACGGGTCCTTCCCTATCGCTTGCTGTATCACCAGATCCAGACATACCCTCTCGTGATCCCGAAGCGCGCTCCGGTGCTTCTTCGGTTCACGAGGGGGATGACGATATATCTCTTGGGTCTGCGGACTTCGAGCAGCCTAACTCTGAGCGTTCCTCTCGAGAAAGTAAATCTGTCGAGGAATTGCTCAAGGTGGTTACTCGCGTGGTGGCCAGGTTACAGCTTGACTGGCCATTCGAACAAGAGACCCCGAAACGTAGTAAGCTAGAGGATAGGTTTCTGTCCGGTGGCAGGGACAACAACATCAGTCTCTCCCCGTCTTCGAGGACCTCCATGATGAGCTGTCTAATTCATGGAGTAAACCATATACTTCCCCTGTCTTTGTGCCCTCGACGTCAACTTTTTCGACTATCGTGGGTGCGAAGTCACGGGGGTATACGGAGATGCCACAGGTTGAAGAGACGCTCGCGAGCTACCTTTAAAAGCCAGGGAGGTGAAAAAGCAGGGCGTGGCGAGCCGTGCTCCCCCTTGTAAGGATTGGGGACAGGCTTGTTGCGCTCAGCAACCTCCCAAGCCAGATCTCAGGACTATTTTTAATAGAAAGAGGAAGTCCTGATGGTCTGGCGCCCAGTCTGTTGGGGGTAGCCCCCCGCGGGACAGGGCGTGTACAACAACTAATCACCCCTTTCTATTACCCCCACGAAACCTCTCCATCCCCGCCACCTCTGGTGCTTCGGGGGGCAGCGGTTTCCAGAGAAATGTTAGATGTTCTGTTGCTTCCTGTTGTCATCCAGGACATGGAACATCTAACATCCCCTCAAAACGAAGTGTTAAAATTGATACCACTCTCAGAGAGTCTGGCAGCGTGGAAACTTCTGCCAGACATTTCTGCGTGGGTATTAAGCACAGTACAAATAGGATACAGAATCCAATTTATTCGTCGTCCTCCGCGTTTCAACGGCGTGGTCTCCACTTCCGTGAGTCGGGAGCTGATGCATGTACTGTCACAAGAGCTACAAACTCTACTGAATAAAGAGGCCATAGAACATGTTCCTCTTCCAGAGAGAGAGTCGGGCTATTACAGCAGCTCGTCCAGCTCAAGAGGAATGGGAGGGTCATCAGCTCGATTGGCACATCAACTGCCTCGAGCTGACTGCTGTATTTCTGGCCCTGAAATACTTTCTCCCTCAGTTGAGGGGGTGTCATGTCCTACTGCGGGTGGACAACACAGCAGCAGTCTACATAAAAATCACCAGGGAGGTCTGCGCTCACGCAATCTGAACAGAATTGCAAGGCAGATTTTTCTCTGGGCCCAGGACAAGTTCCTGTCACTCAGGGCAGTGTACATTCCAGGGCATCTGAATGTGGGAGCGGATTTACTGTCCAGACAGAAACTCCCGGTGGGGGAATGGAAACTCCACCCAGAAGTAGCGAAACAGATTTGGACCAGATTTTACAAAGCAGATGTGGATCTCTTCACCTCCCATCAGACAGCGCAATGCCCTCTCTACTTCTCTCTGAGTCGCCCAGCCCCCGTGTCTGGACGCGATGGCACACACATGACCCAAAATGTGCTTGTATGCATTTCCTTCAGTTTCTCTGCTCCCAGGAGTTCTAGCCAGAGTTCGCCAACAAGCGTCTTGCCTCTTACTGATAGCGCCACGTTTGCCGAACAGAGTATGGTTCTCAGAGATAATATCTCTCCTCGACGGCTCATCATGGGCGATTCCGGAGAGGAGGGACCTTCTGTCTCTGGCGGAGGGCACGATATTCCATCCCAGGCCCAACCTGTGGAACCTTCATGTTTGGCCCCTGATGGGTACCAATTGAAAGACACTGGGCTTTCGCCTGACGTTATTGAGACCATTCTAAGTGCTAGGGCTTCCTCCACTAGAAAGAGTTATACCAGCAAATGGGGTGTCTTTGAAAGGTGGTGTGTTGTACATAATGCAGATCCGGTCAACTGCCAGATTGCTTCAGTTTTGGACTTTCTGCAGGAAAAATTATCAACAGGCACATGCCCCACCACTCTCACTCTTATGTGGCCGCTCTTTCGGCTTGCCACGCCTTGGTTGACGGGGTGCCACTCGGGAGACATTCTCTGCTCTATCATTTCACTCGTGGGGCCAAACTTCTGACTCTAAAGATGTTTTTACTTATGGCTATAACTTATTTTAAAAGAATCGTGGATATGCAGGCTATGTCGATCTTGCCATCCTGCTTAGACTTTGCCCCAGGAATGGCAAAAGTGATTTTGCATCTTCATCCTGACTACCTGCCTACGGTTCCTTTCTTGACGGCACTTCCGGTCACTCTCGTGACCTTCTGCCCTCCGCCATTCACAATGCCGGAGCAGGAGAGATCTCACAGACTGTGTCCAGTCCGTGCTTTTCGGGCCTACGTCCACTGCACTAGCCAGTGGCGTAAATCAGAGCAACTGTTCGTCTGTTATGGGGGCCGTAACAAAGGGGCGGCTGCCACCAAGCAGACCATGTCACATTGGGTCAGGGATGCTATTGCTCTTGCTTATGAGGCGTGCGGTCAAGCTTCGCCAACGGGTCTTAGGGTTCACTCCACCAGGGGGGTCGCCTCCTCTAGTGCTCTGGCAAGGGGTGGCCCCTTACAACTTGTTTGTGATGCGGCAGGCTGGTCCTCTCCACACACATTCATAAGATTTTATAGTTTGGATGTTCATGCCACTCCGGGCTCTCATGTCCTTGAGTTGACGTCACAAGCTAATGTCAGAGGCCTTCTTGCGTTCTTGTGAGCACACCTACACAACTGTGAGGGGTCCAGACACCTTCAAGCACAGCGGCGTGGGTATTCTCGTTCCCAATGCGCTAAGCAGAGCAGCATCGATTGTAGCTTTTGAAAGTGAACCATCCGGGTTACTTGACTGTAACCCTGTTCCCTGATAAAGCAGAATGAGATGCTGTGCTGCATTACCGTGCTGAAGATGTCCCAGGACTGCTCTTCAGATAAAATATTCTGACGATGCACCTTTGGCTCACCTATTTATAACCTCGGGTGTGTGCCGATGACGTCATCCACTGAGGCTATATTACCTCCGGGTCAATTCTATTGACGTGTTACACACAATATTCACAGCTGGTCACGATTAAAGACGTTCACAATGCGCTAAGCAGTGCAGCATCTCGTTACACTTTTTCAGGGAACAGGGTTACAATCAAGTAACCCGGATCGTCCCTCATGTTAGCCTGCCATGTGCTGTGGTTGTGTCATGGTCTGATTGGTTATTCAGGTCATGTTTCTCAGTTCTGTTTTGTCATTGTTTCATTTTTTGATTGTTCTCAGGTGTTTCTTGTTAGTCATTAGTCTCTGTATATAAATAGACCTCATGTTTCCATCATGTTTCCTGCAACTACAGTAAGTTTTTAGTCAATTTTACCCACTGTTTCGAAAACCTACACTGGGATTAATATATAGTATTAAGTATGATTCTTCTCATCATCAAATTAAGACATTTACTGATAGAAAGTTAGAGGAACTTTTTGTCCTTTTGTCTTTTTTCCTCTGAAGTGGCCCACTGAAAGGGGATTCATGTCACCTTCATCAGTCCTTTATTTAATTCACTGGAAAACATTAAGGGAAAGACCCTCAGACGTGTCATAACAGGATAAATGTGGCTGCAGGTAAAATTATATGATGGTTTGATTTTGGTGTACCAGTTGGCTTTTTTGTGTGCTTCCCCTGCTATGATTCACATTTTTCTGATGGGATTGCCATGCTTTAAGTGTATGTTTACATTTTTAATCATGTAATAACTAACAGTCTCAAAGATGACAGTACTCGGTCTCGGTTCATGTTGTGTGAATTTGCTATAATGGCAAACGTTTGTACAACTTAAATACATTTTAAGATTGTTTAAAGGAATGGTAAAAAAAAAAAAAAAAAAATCAGTGAATCATTTCTTCTTTCCCCCTCCAGATTCACCAATGATCCAGCTGATTACTGGCAATTTGGTGGAGGATTTTTCTTTAGCTGCTAGTGTCATGGTTCAGTCACTTCGGTCTAGTTAATTTCTTGGTTTTGTGAAAGAGCTCTGACAACTCCTGGTCTTGTCTCATCTTTGTCTGAGTGCGCGGATTTGAGCGTGCTCGAGCAGTGCACTCACTTGTCTACGTGCCTTGTTACATGTGCGGGGCATGGTGTTTTGGATCCCAGCACGTCGGTCTAGTTTGGTTTCGGTTCTGTGTCGGGATTCGGACATCCATGCTCCGCATGTTTGTTTTCTGTTGTGAGCGCACGGGATGAGCTTGCGCTCTGTCTTGTCCCGTTTCGAGTTCGTTCGAGCCGTACACACTTCCGTCTGCGTGTTTTGTGTCCTGTGTAGCACGCAGTTCGTGTTTATATCGGCCGCGTGCTTTCATGTCATGTTTTGTCTTGTGCTGTGTAGCACACAGCTTGTGTTTAACACTAGCTGTGTGCTTTCATGTTGTCATGTTTTATGTGAACACGTGGCTTATGAGTTTTCATTAGCTGCGTGAGACATTAGCATTAGTTCATGTCTCGTTTTGTGTGAGCACATGGCTTGTGAAGTGTTTTACTGGCCATGTGTAGGGTGACCTTAGGTTGCTTTGGTGGGGTAGGCATATTAGACTACATAAAAGATAATTTAAAACCTGAACCAAACATATTTTTATTCAAAGATCAACAGCCTGTCATAGTCTTTAGTCTGCCACAAAAAACAACAACATTAAAATCATGTGAAAAAAAAACAATGACTGTTATAAAAGTGTGTAAATCAGACCTTTCAGGCTATAGCCTAACGCTAATAAGCCTTATGCCAAAATTATTATTACGACTAAATTGTCGGTCATTAAATAAGAAAACTAAATAATTGTGTTGATGATTTTCTTTATGGAACCCGACATCAGACATTAGGCTCCTGCAACTTGCGCTCACTTATCATTGCATATAAATTTGCGCCTACGGTATCTTTGTAGAACTTCAAAAAAAGAAAAAAAGATGCTGCAGCCAATGAGCAGCCAGCAGGGGGTTGGCTGCAGGACAACTCAACCTCCACGGACAGTTTTTAATGTTTTATCAGACAATAACTACTCAAGATTTTGCTTTAGTATAATTTTCGGGACAATTACAATGTATAGTTAGGATTCTGAATTAAAACAGTGTAATGTTTCTCCACAACTATTATCAGAAATACACGGCGAAATACTCAGGCGAAAATTGTTAAAACAATATAAACCTGCATTAAAAGATATAAGCTAAAGAACAACAGACCACAACCCTCTCAGCTCAACACCACAATTTGTTGATTTCTTCGCCTGTTTCAAAGGTAACTGACAGATGGAGTAATGTTTAAATTTCAATTTGCAAACCGAAGCATAATTCAACGTTGGTTCAGCGTCGACATTAGGGTTGTAACGGAATGAGATTTTCACGGTATGATAATCGTCTCAGAAAATTTCACGGTATCCGGTATTAAACTATCATTATTATTATAATCATCAGCTACAATGACCCTTAAATGAATGAAAACAGATTTCATTTTTAATGAAAAATAAAAAAAGAAAACTTTTTATGGAAGTATGAGTCTACCTTTTGAAAAAAATAAGAAAGGAAAAATAAAGCTACACATCTCCCATTTGAACAAACATGTTTAATCAATTGAATTAATAAAATCTTAAC
Source organism: Squalius cephalus (assembly GCF_949319135.1). Taxonomy (NCBI): domain Eukaryota; kingdom Metazoa; phylum Chordata; class Actinopteri; order Cypriniformes; family Leuciscidae; genus Squalius; species Squalius cephalus. The sequence goes on from NC_137123.1 coordinate 31,170,750, forward strand.
TCATTTTTATTCTTAATTTATTAATTATTATTTAAGATAATTATAAGGTAATAGAGTCTTATAAAATGTATTTTATTTCCTTAGAAATTCTGGGTTGTCTGATATAATTTGTCTGGATTATATGATGTAATGCAAATATATTATTGAAAATGCAATCAGATGAAATGTAACAACTTTTGTTTGTCTGCAGACTCTGCAACACATAGGTTTACTAAATTAAAACAGACAAAAAAACTATATTATTTCTTAAATAATGTTTAAATAAACTTTATTATTATTGTTGTAGTTATAACTTTAATTTGGCTACTTTCAATTGTACAATAGTAATATATTTCTTTAAGCTAAACCGAACTTTTATTTTGAACTTTTATTTTGAACTTTTATTTTGAACTTTTATTTTGAACTTTTATTTAGACTCCTATGAGTTTCAGTCAGAGTGTATTTGACGATGATTATTTTGAATAAAATTATGAAATGCTCATTTAGTTCTCTCAGAGCAGCTCTGGATATGTTCATGTGTTCACGTCCTCATATAGTGAGTGGGACAGCAGACGCTTTAAACACCATGAGCGGATATTTCACCGCTGGAAAGATGAATGTGTATTTAAATTGGGTCATTTATGTAGTAGAAATGTGAAATTATTTTAGAAGTTGGTGCCTTCTAGACTGAGAATAGCCAGAAAATGTATTTTTTGGCTCATGTGGATGAAAGACAACAACTCCCAGAATGCACTTGCTTCGCTGCCCTATAGAGAGCCTAAGTCCCTCCCCTTCCGGTCGACCACCATGGGACCTTATTTCGGAAAAATATTGTATGGTAGTCAATGGCGAGAGACAACAAATATTTTGATCTCGTTTGAATTGTGCCCTGATTTACACATATGATGTTTGTCAATTTAAAAGATACATTTTAAAGTCAAGAAAGTCGCAGCTTGATGTAAAACTGCTGAGGTATAAGACTGTGAAAATACGTAATTACAAAGACTACAAACCCAGAAGGCGCACATGCGACGTCATACCTTTTCTCTCAATGAATGAAGCTAACTTTATGAAGCTAACATCTGTCATTTTTTCTATAGTCTTACATAATAATCGTAACGTTACGCCGTCATGCCTGAGTGTTTTGAGCCAGAATACACACATACGAGCAACGGATCTTGTGACGTACATAGTGCGAGACGAGAGATGTAGTTCATTGAGCGATTTTCACATAAAACTAAACGTTACTCTTCTGTTTTATGACAAACTGCGACTTTCTTGACTTTCATAATTACCTTTTAAATTGACAAACATCATATGTGTAATTCAGGGCACAGTTCAGACAGAATAAAAAGATAAGTTCTCTTACGAGAGGTCTCTCGTATTGCGTAAGGTTAGCTTACGCATCGGGAAAGTCTTCTTTCTTCGAGATCTGAAGCCAAAAAATTATCCTTAATTTTGTATACATTGTCAACGCAGTGCAGCAGCCGACAGACCTAGGCAGGCTGTATAAGCGTGCTCATTGGCTGCTCGGCGGCAACTGCTTAAGCCTATCGGTGAGCGCTCTGAACGCGGCAACCAATGAGGGCGCTTCGCGCCCTCCACACCCTTCTAACCGTCAGAATGGGTGTGGCCAGCGTGTATATATTCAGCGCTCATAGGCTAAAATTCTGATTTTCTTGTCTTCAGCGACGCTCTTCGCATCGCTGGATCTTGAGAGCCGCCGCCGTTGAAACCAGCGACCAGCAAGCTTAGGACAGTGCCTGAGGAAGCCGGCCGTCTTCGCCGCCTTCAGCCATCCGTGCCTGCTACGCTATCCGGCGACATATCCTTTACTTTATTACTGTTTCTGTGTGTATTCTAAAAGAGCACGAGGCGTTTTTGCGGCTCGTGCCGCGCCCCGCTCAGCAACGGAGACCGCCACCTCTCTGCGCTCTCCGCCTGGGCCGCGGGCACGCCGCCACCGCACTCTCCGAGTGTGAAGAGCTTTCAATGTCGACCCTGCGGGCTCGACTTGAAGCTTTCGTCCAAGCTGTCGCTCCGCCTGTCCCTGCCGGGCCGCGCAATAAGAAGCGCCGCTCGCAGCGACCACCGGAGACTGTTGTGACTGAGGAGCTCGCCGGAACCTCTCCCTCGAGCTCTCTCTCGCCCTCTCCCTCCCGGCCGCTCAACCGCCGGCTCTCGCCCGCGCCGCCGCCGCATCAGGTGATGAGGCGAATGTGATAGATACCCGTACTCTCCCTCTGTTCGAGCCGTGCAACTACGCCGCTCACAAGGGATGGCAGAAGCGGACGGTCTCGGAGCGAGTTTCCTCTCCCTCTGTTCGAGCCGCGCAAACTGAGCCGCTCACGAGGGATGGCAGGAGCGGACGGTCTCGGAGCGAGTTTCCTCTCCCTCTGTTCGAGCCGCGCAAACTGCGCCGCTCACAAGGGATGGCAGGAGCGGACGGTCTTGGAGCTCTCTTTACGTTACAAGAAAGCTACTCCGTCCTCGCGCGTCACTCACCGGTGAAAGGGGAACAGTGTTTTCGTCCCGCCGTGGCCTGGACTATAACCTCCATTTCTCACACATTTCTCAGTCCCCTCTTAAGTTCAGGCGACTGGAATTGTTACTATTGCAGTATACGAGCCTGTTATAAATACACGCTCGCCTGCAAGCAAACGCCGTCACAAGACATGATGACGCTAACCGAGTACTAATGTATTCTCCCCTGTGGCTCAGTGGTGGAATCCTAGACTGTCAAGCCAGAGACCCGGGTTCGGTCCCCGCTCTCGTGGCAGATAAAGTTTATGCTGTTCGCTTCTCCGAGCTCGCGGCCAGTTTTTCTTACATACAGAAAACAAGCCCGCTCTCTCCCTCGTTGGGCCGCGCAGATTGCGCCGTTCAAGGGATGACAAAGCGGACGGTCACGAGCAGCGTTCAGCGTGCGCGCCTCACTCACCGGCGAAAAGAGAAGAGAGTGTGTTAGTCTCGCTACGGCTGGACAACCGCCAATCCTCACACATTTCTCAGTCCCCTCTTAAGTTCAGGCGACTGGAAATATTACTATTGCAGTAAACGAGCCTGTTTTAAACACGCACGCCTGCAAACAAACGCCGACGCGACACATGAGGTCGCTTTTTATATGCTCGCGCTAACTGAAAGCTAATGTGTTTTCCCCTGTGGCTCAGTGGCAGAATCATACGCTTTCATGCGGGTGATCCGCGTTCGATCCCAGCTCTCGGGGAAGATAAAAATTTATGCTGCTTGCTTCTCCGAGCTCGCGGCCAGTCTTTCTTACTTACAGAAAGCGAACCCGCCTCTCGCACCACACCTTCTCAGGGTGCTCGAGTATTTTTGAGCGTCTAAACACGAGAGAAGAAAAGACGGTTAAATCCCGCAGCCCTGCGGCTGGACCACCGTCGAAGCTTAACGCTCTGTCAGTCCCCGTTGCCATGGCTACTGCAGCTGTTTACCTCGCAGTCAACGAGCCGGTATATCTACCCGCTCGCCTGCGCGCATCCGCCGTTCTCACGGCAACCCAGAGAAATTTCAAAAGAGCATAATGTCTGGTTGCACGGCTGACGCCGTATGTGTTTCTAGTACAGCGAATGTGCCCACGTTCTGTGCTCACCCCTGTACACAAGCACTATACATCCCGTGTCTCTCACAGAGCCCACTCTCATGAAGCAGGCAAAAGCCGCTTTAGTGTTAAAAGTAGGTCACGTGTCCACTTCTCCGTGCCCACACCTACTCACTGCCCGCTCTGTCACACGGCCTCGCACGACCGGTCATGTTTTAAATGTAAGTCCTGTGCCCGCCCTCGAGCGCTCAAACATACTAACTAACATTTTCGCCCCGACGCCGACATCGCGCGTCGTGCCTCACACTTTATGTTCCCCGTCCAAAGCCACCGGGACACTGTGTGTAAAGCGGCCAGCTATCGCTACGTGCGATCCGCCGTATCTAAGCACCAAGAGCGCGCGCGCCGCGCCCGCCCCTGAATGTAAGTCCTGTGCCCGCCCTCGAGCGCTCACACATACTAACGAACATTTTCGCCCCGACGCCGCCATCGCGCGTCGCGCCTCACACTTTATGTTCCCCGTCTAAAGCCACCGGGACACTGTGTGTAAAACGGCCAGCTATCGCTGCGTGCGATCCGCCGTATCTAAGCACCAAGAGCGCGCGCGCCGCGCCCGCCCCTCCGTTTCGAGCTCTCGAGCCCGCGATGCGCGGCGATCGGAGCCCGGAGGCCATTCTGCCCCTGGCTGCACACGCAAAAGCGTGGGAAGCTATTCCAGGCGCATCAGAACGGGTGCTAAGCACAGTAAAACAGGGCTATACTCTGCAGTTCGCTCGCCGCCCTCCGCGCTTTCAAGCGCGTATCGAGACCAGAGTGAATGGGGAAGTAGCACATCTACTTCGAGCAGAAATAGCTACGCTTCTGTGCAAAAGGGCTATAGAACCGGTTTCCCCTTCCATGAGCGAGTCGGGCTTTTACAGCCGTTATTTCCTCGTTCCCAAGAAGGACGGAGCTCTCAGACCAATTTTGGATCTGAGACGTTTGAACAAGGCTCTTATGAGAAGACTGTTCAAAATGCTCACAACCAGACAAATTCTCGCGCAAATTCGCCCGAGGGACTGGTTTATATCTCTCGATCTAAAAGACGCGTGCTTTTCAGATCCAGATAATACCCCGTCACAGGCCATTCTTGAGATTCGCCTTCGACGGTCAGGTATATCAGTACACGGCCCGCCTGTCGACACAGCGCGCGCGCTGCATTCGACGCCTGGCCGCGTCCCTCCGGCCGGGCAGCACCGTACCTCTCAAAACATTTCAGAGGTTACTGGGTTGTATGGCCTCAGCCGCAGCAGTGCTTCGGCTGGGTCTTTTACGAATGCGCCCGCTACAATGCTGGCTGAATGCCCGAGTGCCTCACAGAGCATGGGCTTCCGGCGGTATTCGCATCAGAGTGACTCAGAGCTGCGTTTCAGCTCTGAAGCCCTGGTTAGCGGCCGACTGGTACCAGCGGGGAGTGACAATGGGAGCTATCTCACACCGCAAAGTTATCTCGACGGACGCTTCCACCTCAGGCTGGGGCGCTCTGTTCGAGGGCTGTGGTGGATTTTAATTAATCAACTTTAATTAATCAACTAACATTTGTTTTTCTTGCAGGAATAACATTCATATACTTTTAATGTGTCAAAACTCTTTGGGGAAAAACTTGTGATTTTGAGTATGTGTCTATGGGTAAAAATAACATAGTTATGGGAAGTGAAACTAGACAAGTCTGTTAGAACAAATTAAGTCATCTTTAAAACCTTGTGATAAGTAATCACAAGATCAGAGTTTGCTTTACCTAGTAACAGAGGGGTTTGCATATGAAGAACCAATCAAATAGTGGGGAAATTATGTAATGCAGCATGAAATTTATGCCATACCCTGATTCTATAAAAACTGTTGTATATGTATTTTTCGGTGGGATTCTCAATGGAATTTGTCTGAGATCCTCCGGCCTTGTTTCTTGGGAGAGATTCCCTGAGAACTGCTCGGGAAGATCTCCTGGCCGTGATTAAAGCATTTAAAGAACATTTGCAGGTCTGTTTGTCAATTTATTCCTGCGCAGGAAGCTAGTTTAGGTAGGAAGCTAGTTTAGAAAACTAATTAGTTAGAGGAACAAGTTAGACTAGGTAAGATATCCAAGTGAGGACGTCGCCAGGAGACGAGACTCAGATATCAGGTGGGGACGTCGCCAGGAGACGAGACCCAGGTACCCAAGTGGGGACGTCGCCAGGAGACGAGACCCAGGTACAGATAGTTAGTTTAGGGAATAATCTACCCGAGTGGGGACGTCGCCAGTAGACGAGACCCAGGTAGTTAGGTTTAGGGAAAATATCCACGACAGGGCAAACCGGCTTTTGGCCTATGGTCAGACCGGGAAAAATGCCTCCACATAAACTGTTTGGAGATGATAGCGGTCGAGAACGCGCTCAGGCGCTTCCTCCCATTCATACGGGATCACCATGTGCTAGTCCGCTCGGACAACACGTCCGTGGTATCCTATGTGAACCGACAGGGCGGTGTCAGATCCAGGAATCTGTGCAGGCTGACAGAACGCCTTCTCGTGTGGGCTTACCGCTCGCTGCGCTCGCTGAGAGCCGCGCACGTGCCGGGCCACCTGAATGTCGGTCCAGACAGACTGTCCAGGGACAACATTCCCCCAGGAGAATGGTCTCTGCACCCCCAGACAGTCCAGTTTCTCTGGCGCCTATTCGGCAGAGCGGAAATCGACCTCTTTGCATCGAAAGACAATGCTCAATGCCCGAAGTTTTATTCGAAGAGCGAGGACGCGCTGTCCCAGACATGGCCCAGCCTCCCGCTGTATGCTTTTCCTCCGATCTCCCTGTTGCCACAGGTCATTTCGAGGATCAGAGAAACGCACCACTCAGTGCTGCTTATAGCCCCGCGATGGGAAAACCAAACTTGGTACCCAGAGCTAGTGAGGCTGTCGCACTCACCCCCATGGCCGATCCCGGTGAGAAAGGATCTCCTCTCCCAAGCCGGTGGATCGATCTGGCATCCCCATCCAGAGCGCTGGTCGCTGCATGCATGGGTGATCAACGGATACCCGTTGACCTGTCAGAAGGGGTCGTGAACACGATCACACAGTCGAGAGCCCCCTCCACGAGACGGCTCTACGCATCTAAATGGTCGGTGTTTTCTAAATGGTGCGCTACTAAAAACTTGGATCCGCGCGCATGCGGGGTCCCGCGGGTGCTCTCCTTCTTACAAGAGCTGTTGGAAAAGGGCAGATCCCCTTCCACGCTCAAAGTATATGTGGCCGCTATTGCAGCGTTCGCTGAGACGACGTGCGGCCGGGCAATGGGAAGGAATGAGCTCATTATCCGCTTCCTCAGAGGAGCTAGACGGATGAATCCCCCGCGGCCCCCCTCGGTTCCCTCGTGGGATCTGTCCTTGGTCCTAGCGGCCCTAGAGGCTTTTCCCTTTGAACCGCTTGAATCCGCGGATCTAAAGTATCTGTCGCTTAAAACCGTTTTCTGATAGCTCTGTCTTCAGTCAAACGAGTGGGTGATTTGCACGCGCTATCTGTTAGCCCTGCATGTCTTGAGTTCGGGCCGAATGACTCGAAAGTCATTCTCAGACCGAGACACGGTTACATCCCCAAAGCGATTGGAACCCCGTTTAGGGCACAAGTTATGTCCCTCTCGGCTCTGCCAGCATCCGACAGTGGGGACAGTGATAACCTCCTATGCCCTGTCCGGGCGCTGAGAGTTTACATCACGCGCTCCGCCGCTTTCAGGCGTTCAGAGCAGCTCTTTGTTTCCTTCGGCGGACGCACCAAGGGTCTTGCCGCCTCGAAGCAGAGCTTGTCCAGGTGGATAGTGGACGCGATAGCAGCAGCTTATGCCTCCAGACACCTGCAGTGCCCTCTGGGCATCAGAGCCCACTCCACTAGAGGCATGGCCTCGTCGTGGGCCTGGTCCAGCGGAATTTCTAATCACGGTATTTGTATGGCGGCGGGCTGGGCCTCCCCGTCAACATTCGTGAGGTTTTATAACCTGGAAGTTCCTGCCCTACTGGCAAAAATACTGTCAGCATAAGTGACATGTATGCTCTGCCCATTTCTCGTGTGCAGACTACGTTCATATGCTGGCGCTATTCTGGTACTATACTCAGGGTGAAGTGTTTGACTCAGACCGGCTGATCCGCTCTGTTTCCTATTTCCCGTTACGCGCTGTTGTCGGTGATGGCCCGCGCTGCTGGCCGCCCGTATTATTCTCTGTCGCGCGGGAATTTTTCCCTTCATGTGAGACCGACTGTCGTTTTTCTCCTACCCTTATGAGTGCTTATGTACTGAATGGGCTCGCTCTGCCGGCCCTACTGTTTGTACTGTTATATGTTTATAGACCGGCCGCGCCGCTCTATTTCATATGCTGCATGAAGTGCCTGTACTGCGCTGGCCCGTCTCTCCGACCGGCCACATTTCCCAGCAGAGTGTTTTCCCCGGTTTCCCTGGGATTCATGGGCTGGATGCTCGGCGCACACGGCATTGACAAAGGGTTCCCGATGCGTAAGCTAACCTTACGCAATACGAGAGACCTCTCGTAAGAGAACGTACTCGGTTACTAATGTAACCTCGGTTCTCTCTAGAAGAGGGAACGAGTATTGCGTAACCTGCCGTGTCGCGCCACGAGCTTTTGCGCTTCAGACTGCGAAAACCAGAATTTTAGCCTATGAGCGCTGAATATATACACGCTGGCCACACCCATTCTGACGGTTAGAAGGGTGTGGAGGGCGCTTCGCGCCCTCATTGGTTGCCGCGTTCAGAGCGCTCACCGATAGGCTTAAGCAGTTGCCGCCGAGCAGCCAATGAGCACGCTTATACAGCCTGCCTAGGTCTGTCGGCTGCTGCACTGCGTTGACAATGTATACAAAATTAAGGATAATTTTTTGGCTTCAGATCTCGAAGAAAGAAGACTTTCCCGATGCGTAAGCTAACCTTACGCAATACTCGTTCCCTCTTCTAGAGAGAACCGAGGTTACATTAGTAACCGAGTACGTTATCTCTTGCCATTGACTTCCATACATATTTTTTCCGAAATAAGGTCCCATGAGCAGGAAGCGGAGGGGCGGGACTTAGGCTCTCTATGAGGCCACTCCCAAGCAGGGGGGCAGGGATTTGTATTATTTTGAAGGTACCCCCGGGCGCCGCCATTGGCTAGCGGAACCCCACCTGCAGTTAGCATCCCATTGACTCCCATTCATTTTGGCGTCACTTTGACAGCGAATAACTTCACATCTGAGGCGTTTAAAGACTCCATTTGTCCATTATTTATTTCTAAAGAAACACGAAAATGTATAAAAGGCTCCATTACCTTGTAGCTTACGTTATGGCCCTGTAGAAGCAGTTTTTGTAAAAGTAGGCTAACGATTGCGTCACAGCCACGCGACTCTCTGTCGCACAGTAGGAAATCACCGTATGGACAGGAGGAGAAGCTCGCGGGCAATCGGGAGGACGTCGAGGCAAAATGACTAAATTAATCAGAACACCTACAAAAAGTTTCTCCTGCTCCAAGATCATGGACAGCTCCTACTCACGCTCTCCGTCTCTGCGAGTTTCGGAAGGTAATGATTCAGATTGATCTTGGCACAGCCACTAGAAGACAGACGGTTTGCTCACGTCACATCTACGTCGTCGAGCTCAGTTTGAGTCTGCGCAGTACGCTCGACCCCCAGGAAGTAAGAGTTTCTAATTGGCTTCACTTTGTCTCCGTTGAATCCAATGGGGTCGCTGTGTCCATTTCTTTTACTGTCTATGCTCCCAAGCCACGCCGACTTCGACTTCATTGGAAGTTAGCTATTGTTACACCATCAGATGGCAGCAAAGACTGTCTTAATGTCTGGATGATTAAGTTAAATATATCGTATATATATATATATATATATATATATATATATATATATATATATATATATACATACATACATACATACATACATACAGGGTTTTTCCTGGCTGAAAATGAGGCGGAGGTGGTAAAATCCTAATAATGTATTTTAATAATAAGGTAATTAAATTAGTATTTTTCATAGATCATCATATAGCCTAATGTGTTTCCCACATTATTTTTGTGGGTGTAGCTCGGTACCTCTAGGGGGGTCCGGGGGCATGCCCCCCCGGAAGAAAATTTTGTACATTTTAAAGATAAATTCATTAATCTGGTGCACTTTGAGTCACCCGAATCCACTGTTAAAAATAAATAATCCACCCACAAACCGCCCATATTCTTTGATTTATATATCTGCATCTGATCATCACATTACAATTATTCAAATTCTCAGTGTTACGCATGATAACATGGTAACATATCACATTGAAGTTGGCTAATTAAAAAAGAACATTTATTTAAAATAAAAGTAAATAAAAAAAATGTATTGCCAAAATTACATTTCCTTAATAGCCTAAACAGAGACTTTACTCCCTTCAAACTTAAATTGTCAATGTTTCATTACATCACTGATTGAAAACACTCGTAATAATTTTTTGTACCTTTATAAAAGGCATTTTTTTTCCTAAATGTTTGCTCCATCTTTCATTTCAAAGTCTTAAATTTGATCAATATATTTAATTAAAATAATAAGACACTAGGCTGTTACCAATCAAATTAAATAATTTACATTGAAAAATTATAACTGTATTAAATTAGATTATTTTAAATACTTTTGAATATACAAATAAGGAATGTTGAAAAGAATGATACTTTATGAAACTAAACCGCCAGTAGGAGGCGGCAGGCGACCGTCTTAATGAGCGAGTCATTGAGTCATTCATTCAAACGATTCATTCAATCGGTTGATTTATTCAGAATGAAGCAGTTTATGAATAGTTAATTGAATCTTTGACTCAACCGATTCGTTCAAAACGCTGAATCATTCAGTAATGCTGCTGCAGCAAGTGTTGCTCTGAGATGCGTTATATGGTTCTGCTGTGATCTTTGTTTTGAACTATTTTCGCTGCTAAAACAGAACAAAAACAGTCATTGCGTCTAAAATGTAAGTGACTTAATTTTAACTATTTGTTTATTGAACTGCTATGAAATCAGTCTCTGTTTCAATCTTGATGGCATTCAGGAAAACAGCTCTCTGGTCGTGTGTCGCGTTTCTTAACTATAATATGTTATAAATAACTGCGTGAGCCTCAACAGCGCAACTTTGTTACCGTCAGTACATTAGGTAGGACTATATCATTATCAACTATATAGGCTATCAATCGCCACTTACATTAAATGAAATAAAACAGAATCATCCTCACGGTTTCGGTGATTCCCTAGTTATGTTTTATTTTATATTAAAAATTGTTTTAATCAGGGCATTTGTCCGGATTGGCTACAATTCTCTCTCACTTTTCCCTTCAAAAAAAGAAAAAAAACACACGTGTCCTGGACACAGTCTATGGTCCCGGACAAGCGTTATTGTCCAGCCCTGATATGTTTTCCTTGATTTGTTTTCCCTGAAGAGAATTACGTTGTTGAAAACGAAAGTAAAAGAGTCACGCACGTTCATTGCGTTTTACCGTGATGAGAGTTCCGTGTCTTTATTAAACTCAACACATTATAATGATTTATCTGTCATCACCCTCGATTAATTGGAATGGAATGTTTTTATTACTTGACCCGCCCGACCCGCGGATTATCACTATACGTTTTGAGAATGGACACAAGCGGTAACCGCAACAGAACGGTCACGCTGGGAAAAGTGTATCTGACCATGACATTAAATAGTTAAAAAATCTGAATCAATCCGTGGCGGTCAGCGTTGATATTGTGGCGGGCCGCCACAAATTAATGAATGTATGGGAAACCCTGGTTAGTATTACTGGATCAAGTGCTGCCGAAAAAGATGCGTCTTCAGCCGTTTCTTGAAAATGGCAACATACTCTGGTTGAGTTAGGCAGATCATTCCACCAGTAGGGAACAGTCAAGGTAAAGGTCAGAGAAAGAGATTTTGTGCGTCTTTGAGTTGGCACCACAAGACAACGTTCGCTTACAGAGTACAAGTTTCTGGATGGCACAAAAGTCTGAAGTAATGAGTTTAGGTAAAAGGGAGCAGAGCCAGTGGTTAGGCAAACGTCAGTGACTTGAATTTGATGCGAGCGGCAACTGGCAACCAGCGCAATTTTGTGAGGAGAAGAGTGACGTGTGCCCTTTTCGGCTTGTTAAAGACCACTCTAGCAGCAGCATTTTGGATCAGTTGCAGAGTTTTGACAGTGCAAGCTGGAAGACCAGCCAGGAGAGCATTACAATAGTCCAATTTGAATGATAGTGTTATGCTGATTGGGCCTGTTTCTCTTGAGCAAGCCAGATAACCTGCCTAACCGGTTTTCACTTGATAGAATTAAATCATCCCTACATTTGCATGCTTTGTTTGAATTTTTCTCCACCTCCAGAAGTCCCTCCTCCTAAAATGCCTATAAGATACCATGTAAAATTACTTTAGATTAGATTTGTTGGATGACTGCAGCAACGCTCAGCGAAGTCCTCAATAAAGAATAACTTCATTTAATTTCATTTCAAGTTTATTTATATAGCGCTTTTCACAATACAGATTGTATCAAAGCAGCTTCACAGTATTAAATTAAAATAATACATCAATGTTTGTTTCTAGTGGAAAACGTCCACGTTTGGTAATGCTGATCAATAGTATTGTTGATTGATTAATTAAATTAAATATCCCCAACTGAGCAAGCCAAAGGCAACAGTGGCAAGGAACCGAAAAAACTCCATCAGGTGACCTGATGGAGAAAAAAACAAAAGTAAGAACTCTAGCGGCGGCATTTTGGACTAACTGTAGCTTGTTTATTAAGGATGCAGGACAACCGGCTAATAAAGCATTACAGTAATCTAGTCTCGATGTCATGAATGCATGAACTAACTTCTGCTTGAACTATATCCCAACATCTCCTGGTCTTGCTTCGATGAAGGAATACAGTTTCCAACAATTTAACCGGTTTTCACTTGATATAATCAAATCACCCCTACATTTTCATGCTTTGTTTGAATTTTTCTCCACCTCCAGAAGTCCCTCATCCTAAAATGCCTATAAGATACCATGTAAAGTTACTTTAGATTAGATTTGTTGGATGACTGCAGCAACACTCAGCGAAGTCCTCAATAAAGAATAACTTCTGCTTGAACTATATCCCAACATCTCCTGGTCTTGCTTCGATGAAGGAATAAAGTTTCCAACAACACCTCACCCCTCCACAACACCCTAAAGGACCTACCCTGAGAGGTAAGACTTGAACCATTGGAGTGTGGTTCCCGAGATGCCCTTCATCTTTAGGATTGACAGGAGGATCTGGTGGTTGACTGTGCCAAAGGCAGCAGACAGATAAAGCAGGATGAGAACTGAGGATTTGGAAGCTGCTCTTGCCAGTCTCAGAGCTTCAATTACTGAGAGCAGAGCAGTCTTAGTTGAATGTCCGCTTTGGAAACCAGACTGATTGTTGTCTAGGAGGCTGTTCTGTGTAAGAAAGAAAGAGATCTGGTTGAAAATAACTTGTTCAAGTGTTTTGTGATGAATGGAAGAAGGTGTTGATGATGTGCGTGAGTGCGGGTACAACTGAGGAAGAAATGGAAGTAGATTAGTGAGAATAGGATCAAGCGGACAGGTAGTAGGGCGATTGGAAAGGAGGAGTTTGGAGACTTCTGCCTCTGACAGCAGAGAGAAGTAGGGTAGAATGTGTGTCAGTTTGTGGATTGGTAAATTGGCCACTGATGGTTTTTGTTTTATTTATGAAGAATGTGGCAAAATCATCAGCTGTTAAGGTTGATTAAGGAGGAGGGTTGAGAAGAGAGGAGAAGGTTTTGAAAAGTATGCGAGAGTCAGAAGAATTGTTAATTTTGTTGTGATCGTAAGTCATTTTAGAGATATTAGCAGAGAAGGAAAAGAGGAGGGACTGATAAAGACCAAGGTCAGTAGGATCTTTTGATTTGCGCCACTTCCTCTCTGCACCCCTGAGTTTAGAATGATGTTCACGGAGAACATCAGATAGCCAGGGGGCAGAGGGGATGCCGCGGGCTGGCCTGGAGGAAAGGGGGCAGAAGTTGTCCAAGCATGATGTTAAAGTGGAGAAAAGAGGATCAGTTGCACTGTTAGTATCTAGTGTTGAGAGCTGATCAGGTGGAGGAAGTGTGGATGAGACCAAAGAGGATAGGCGAGAGGGTGAGAGTGAGCGTAGGTTGTGTTCTGAGGCAGGTTGAGGTTGAGAGTGAGGAAGTGATCTGAGGTGTGCAGTGGAGTGACCAGTGTATAGTCAGTGGAGCTGTAGCGCGTGTAAATAAGGTCCAATTGGTCACCTGATTTGTGAGTAGCCGCAGTAGATACTCGTTTGAGGTCGAATGAGGCAAGCAGAGTGTGGAAATCAGCAGCCTGATGGTTTTCTAGGTGGATGTTGAAGTCTCCAAGAACTATGAGAGGAGTACCATCCTCATGGAAGGATGAGAGTAGCATATCAAGCTCCTCCAAGAAACTGCCAAGCTGACTTGGGGGATGATAAACAACTACAAAATGGATTTTCCAGCATTGTTTTTAAATGATCCGGCATAAACAAGTGCATTACATGATGACGTTGTGTGCACACTGGCGTGAAGTGAGCGTTTTTAGTTCAGTTCAGTTCAGTTCTCGTGCATGAGCGTAAAGCTCAGCTTCCATAGGAATTAACTGAAAATGCTCACTTCGCACCAGGGTGCACGCATCGGGAGACAGAGTGAGCCCGGGTTAATGCAAAGGTATTTGGAGGTTGTTTTGCTATCGGCCCTCAGCAAATATATTTTTGATCAGCTTTCTTATGTTCAAAATCAGTATCATTGATTGGTGCTTACTGCTTATTGTTTTGCATTAAGTAAAGCATAGCGTTTGGAGAGTAGCATCAAGTTTGGAGAGAGTGTATATCCCTGGGGAATGATTCTAATATAACTAAGTTCATATCGCCAAAATGTCTAAAAGACAGTCAAGCATATTTTCATTTTCCATATCCACGAGTAAAGCTGGTAGTTTTTCTGTTATCTCCATCCCGAAGATGGAACTGCTAATAATAATCAGGATAGCAGGAGACACGATTAACGGGAATTAGATCAGTCAGATTCAGAAATCGATGTAATGGAAAAGGCAATGACAGCGTCCGTGAGAGAATATCATTGATCAACTGAATGATTCTTGGTCTCAACGTAGATATATATATGTGACGGAATAACACACTAGGCTGTAGCTAGGGCTGTGCAGAATCTTGTGAATGATGCTCGTGCTATCACTGTTTATGAGGTCATTTTATGTTCCAGGAAAACTTAAGTTGTATGGTCAGTGTCAGTCACAGTGCCTTTTAATTGCTGTTTTTGATCCGGCAATTATTTATTTACAAATTAGGCACTGGAAATCCCCTCAGAGGACAAACAAACTGATTTTGTGATTATGAATATAAGATTGACTAGAAGAATATCAGCTAGATGAAGGTAATGCACTCTCTTAGTTGATCTCTCTCTCAGAATACTCTACATAATACAATAAGCTTCAATAAAACTCTGTTTCTTCATTACATTAAAGTGACATTTTAGAATTAGTAACGGTGTTGGTCACAACTGTTAAACTGTCAACTTGTGATTTGTATATGTGGCAGAAGGATGTAGTTCTGCACAAAAGAGCATTTTTAAAGACACTCCTTTGTTGTTTCTTATTTACGCACTTGTGCCGTCGAACTGTTGTATAAACGCAATATCACATGAGTAGCCATGTGATATGGCTGTATATCATCATTCTATGATTACCTGCAGCCCTGTGCCTACGGCAGAATCACATCCGTGCTGATATACAGCCATATCGCACGGCAACTCGTGATATTGCTCATTTATATCCTTTTCCAGTAAATCACGAACAACTGGAAGAATCATGTAAATTCATTGATTGAAAAGAGCGAAATCTCCTTTTGCAATTCAAAAATGTAATTAGTTTAACTTTTATTTACAGAAACTAAGAGCCCATATTATACGTTTGAAAAACAAAATTCTAAAGAGCCTTCAGATGTTACTACAGACAATGGAGGGACTTGAAGTAAAAAAAAGTTGAGTGCAACTTGTGGTGTTTCACATCTGCTTACATCACTCACCCTTGAAGAAATGTTGAAGAATGTAAATATTACATCTTTATCATGTGACGCATTCAATGAAACAGTAAACTGAATGTGAAAAGAAGGCTGAATCCAGTACATTCAAATGAACATGACTCACTAGAACTACACCACAATTATTTCATTTTTATGTAATCACATACCACACAAAATTAAATGCACAAATGAGTGTATGCAAAGCCATTTGAATAAATCAACTGCATTTTACAGTGTACTGCAAAATACACAGTTAGTTCATACACAAAACATTAATCAGCGTAATGGACAAGCAGAACAAAATACCCTGTTGGCTCTTCCTGTTTGTGAACCATAGTCTCTAAAAGGCGATGATTGCCAGTCTTATAAAAAGACTATATTGCTGAAAAAGAAGTGGGTTAGGCCCATAATTCAGCTGTCTGGGTTGCCATTTATAGCATGGCAGCATTTGTTGAAGATGACCAGCTGCTCTTACTCCAGTGGGAAGAGTGAGATGTCATTACATTAGTTTACCCTTATTTCTAAATGCACAATTTTGAAGTAAACTCTCATCCATCATTAGAAAATTCAGTTTTCTGACAGAAATATTTGTTTTAGATGTATACACATATCACCATCCATAATGAAAAATCCCACGGCTGTCATCCCAATGGAGAGATCCTCAGCCAGACTTCATTCTCCAACTCCACAGCAGCTGGATCCCATCTGCAGGAACAGGTGATACAGAGACTTTTCTTGCTTTTTATGGAGTAACCTCTGAGTAGTCTATGTGTTTAATGTCCTTAATAAATCAAGGACGGAAGTAGCAGGCAGCACATCAGGAGTCATACATGTTTAAAAGATGTCTGCTCACTGATTGATTAATTGATTACTGTTTCATTCATTCATATGTTAAAATGATATTACACAGTTATTAGAATCAAAGTCAACTAAATCTACAGCAACATGCAACAACAGCAAAAAAGCTTATTTTCGATACCAATCCCATGAATTTCACTGTGGTAAATCCACATGCAAACTCCTCAGCCTACACATAAATCCTGGATTCTTCAGCCATCTGCTTAAGTTACTCATCACTCAAATCACTGAGTGTGTAATTTCTCATTTAGGGGCTTCTATACGAGAAGGGTGGAAATGTGTCTACATATCCCTGTGTTGACAAGTCTCTTCTCCCAACCATCTGTTTGGTGGTTACTATTGCCCCCTAGCTTGTGTTTTGGTTACTGCAGTAAGATGGTTTCTAAGGAGAGAAAGAAAGAAAAAATTAAATCTGCTGAAAAGGAAAGACATATGTATAATTAGATAAACTGCAAAGTGAAAATCAAAAGCGCAAAATCTGATGTTCAGTCTGAAAAATACAGGGCATGGCTGGTTAGCATGCAAGGCACTTAGCCCATGCTGGTAAGTGTCATAACTACACCATTATGTTGGTTAAAATCACCAATAAACATGCTGGAGGAAAAAAGGATGTATATAAATTGCAGCCATGTATAAAGAAACATATCAAATAAAAATGGTAATTCTGTACTCTTTGCCATAACAGCCATCTATTGTATCTGTGCTGAGAGCACAAATTATCCGAGTCCATACACAATTAATTGTCACACATGCTACTGTAACATATTAGGTCCAAGGATGAGAAGGTAGATAATAAATCAAAGTTCACTTTAATAAAAAAGGCTAAAAGGATAATATGAGATCGCACAGACACGCAAGAGAAAACAATACCGGACATGAATGAGACCTCAAGAGACAGGCTAATGATGAACAGAATACACACAGGTGTGTTAAACAGTTCATGAATGTCCATGGTAACAGATTAGTGATGGGAAATAGAACAAAGGGAAACATGTGACTGAAGAGAAACAAATTAAAAGTCCATGAAAACACTAAAACACACAGATTGTGACAGCTACAATCAAGTACATTATACATTTTTCCATTTTTAATTTTTATATATGTTTTTAATAATGTACCAGGAGCACAGACATACCCTTGTCAAAAAACTTTGTACTCAATCGTATTCAGGGCTGCCAACTTTTGAGTTTAGCTTGGAGTGAGATTTTTTTGTGATTGTGATTGTCAAAACATTTGGTAACTAAATAAAATTTTAGTGACAACATGTTACAATGTTTACATTGTACAATGACTGGTAGGATACAGTTTTTATTATTGCTTGACAAAAATTTCAAGATTTCAATTCCATTCTTGTGATTTGATTCCGATTTTGATTCAGTATTGACTCATTTGGATACATGTTTATTTTAAATTTTATTTAAAAAAATAATCTCACCTAATGCTGTAAACATAGAGGGCCCAATCTGCTGGTATTATTAAAGGTTAAAAATAACAAATCAAATTAAATATAATGCAGTTTTTGTTATAATAACAATTATTTAATGACATAAGTAAAAATATAATAAATATGTAATATAGTGCTCAGCAAAATCTCTCTAGCTATTTTTTCTATTCAATTAACATGCTATGGTCATTAAATGGCTTTCCTGAGGTAAATGTAACGTTATGTGACATAATTTTTCTCCTGCTGTTATATTGACCTCTTTCCGTGGTTGATATTATGTATACTTTCGGTTAGTTGTACTGCATCTTTAAATAAAAAAGTAACAGATGATCGGTTCACGTGCACTTGAACTGAGGTGCTCAGCGATCTGTCACATTACATTTACAAGCGCCAAACGTATTTTTGTCTGAATTTCGTAATAAAATTGACGGAATCTAAGAGCTGAGAATTAGTTTAATATTAAAGTACCTCTTTGCTCCGCAATTTTTCTGTGCGTGAGAAAATGGATGTGTGGCGTGAGAGCGTGTGAAAAGTGTCAATTGCGTGAGTCTCACGCTCAATGCGTGAGAGTTGGCAGCCCTGATCGTATTGAATGTGCACTTGTAGTGTACTTTAAATCTTAAAAATATACTTTTAAAAAGCTGTACATGCAGAATACAATGAAATAAAAGGCAACTTAAGGGCCTGTTCACATATCGCGTCTTTTGCGCGCGCAAGTTCGTTATTTCAAATGTAGGCGCGCGGTATGCGCGCTCATAATGGAAGCGACGCGGTCGCGGTGCGACGCGCTCGTTTTTTCCAAGCGCGTCCGCGCCGCATCGAGATAAAAACATGTCAACTTTTCAGAATGCCGCAAGCGCACCGCAGGTCACGTGACAAGAACCAACCAATCAGCTTCCTTACCTTTTCTCCTCAGCAGAAAAATGGAGGAGCAGCTCATCATTGCAGTCCAGGGATTTTCTGTGGTGGAAATCCATTGCTGAAATTTCCTTGCTGTATCGGAGAGCGCAGCTGATGGTTGCTTAGCAACGACAGACGCTTCCGGAGCGCAACCACCCGAGCGCTTTGGAAAAAGGAGAACGCGGCTCGCCTAGCGTTTTCTATGCGTTTTTAGGCGCAATATGTGAACGCCGCCTAATTGTACTTAAATATGTTAACACATTTTTTAAAAAGTGCACTATAATAATGACAAATAAAAAGTTGTATTTTGAAGTACATTTTATTTCCATTTTATTCCTTTGTTGTGCTTTAAAGCTACACTGTGTAACTTTTTTAGTTGATTCTTAGCAAAAAACACTTAGTTCTTTCAAAAATATATGTGCTCATTAATGTATATTTACTTCTTTCAAGTAATAAAGTATTCTCTTAAGTTTATAATCTGCCATTGAAAGTGCATACGGGTGAGGGGTTCGAATGCCGGTCGCCATGTTGCCCCTCCATCTTGAAACTACATTAGCCAAAGAGGGACATACCTGTAAATTCAAGCTTCGCCTTTTGCGTTTTTCACTCAGTGACACCGTGACGAATGCGAGGGGGAGATTACTCGCGAGCTCGCGAGCCGCGAGTGCCGGCAGATTTGAAAGATAGTGTGGTGTGTGTGTGTGCGTGCGTGCGTACTCACATTTGAAAGAGAGAATTAAAACGTCAACGCGACAGACAAATCAGCAAGACCATAGTCAATATTGGAGTAACTTTTCCCAGATGGAAAGAGCTCATGAGGAGAAAAGATTTTAAAACGGACGCCAAGGTTGCCTGCTTTCTTCTCGACAGGTAATTCAGCCTGTTGTAATTCATTTGTGTAAATTCGAAGTTTTATAGTTGCTTGTCTAACCATAGCATGGTTGTGCATAACGCCAGAACGACCTCTAGTTTAACTTCATCCTCGCGTCAATGGTGAAAAAGTATTGTTTACCTTGTAACAAAAATCTGTGCTGCGACGGATCACAGGTGATGAATAGTTTTAAAGGCGCAATTTTTTAAGCTATATAAAAAAAAGGACACTGTAAATTTTAGTTATTTTTAATTGCTTTTACTTTGTACACATTGTAACGTTAGCCTAATCTGATTATGCTGGGATAGCCGATTCCAAGGGTGACGTTTACCTCCTGACATCTGTCCTGTAGTTTTATTCATTTTAGACGTATTGTTTATTATTGTCATGGACGAAGTCGATAACTGGAAGCCATGTTAATCTTGGAATAATACGGCCACCGTAGGAGTGAAAACGCCCTCGGAATTGAGAGGAACAGAAACTAATATTCACTGGGTAGTCATATACAATTTCACCGCTAGATGGGGGTAAAAATCACACAGTGTAGCTTTAAAAATACACTTATTTTGATGTTATATAACATACATGTAAAGTACTGTACTTACAATAAATGTAGTTATTCGAAATCACATACATTTTTTGTTATTGTATATTGCATTACAATATAATAAATTATTTTATTATATTATAAATATACCAAATTGTAACTTTATTATTACAAAAATATAAATATAAACATGTTTGCATACATAATATTCAAGTTTAAAATTACATTACAATTTAGTTTACCATAAGTGCTTGTCAGTACATTCAAAAAATTCATAAAAAGTAATTATGAAATTACAAATAAACATGTACTTAAATCCTACTAAAGTTTGTAGAAAAAGCACTCTTAATTTCAACTAATTGCATTTAATATAAATTTAAACTATACATATGTTCATTAAATTGCAATTAACATGCAATTTGTTTGCACTTAAGTATCATTTAAAGTATGTTATTTCCATAATAATTATGCTATACTTCTTTTTCACAAGGGCATACCATAACGATTGGGAAATTGCTGTGTAAGGATTAACTTTTCACAATTTTTCTGTGACACCAAAGTAATTAGTGACATATAATTTATGGCTCAGGTAATTAATAAAAAAAGCATTAGCAGAGATGCGCCAACCTTCCAACTGCCTTTGAGATGCTCAGGAATGCTAATGTTAATACTGAATGCATACTCATTTTTGATGACAACCAGAAATGTCACACCGATAAAAGCTCAGTACACTCCATATTGTGAATCACAGAATAAAATATTTATAAATCTGCAAAAACGTACTGTTCGAGCAATCCAATTATCAGTGGTGAATTGAAGTGAAGGGCTTGCCGCTTGGATGTTGTGATGCTGTGTGCATCAACAAAACAAAATAAATGAACAAAGCTCTGTGACTGCTGTTGATTAGAAGTCATGCCCAAAGGGAAAAGTCACAGATGGCATTCTGTATGTTTTATAGGCGCTCACTCTGTCAGCCAACGCTAGGAATACCGAGAGAGAGAGAGAGAGAGAGAGAGAGAGAGAGAGAGAGAGAGAGAGAGAGAGAGAGAGAGAGAGAGAGAGAGAGAGAGAGAGAGAGAGAGAGAGAGAGAGAGAGAGAGAGAGA
The DNA here is from genome assembly GCF_949319135.1 of Squalius cephalus. Lineage (NCBI taxonomy): Eukaryota > Metazoa > Chordata > Actinopteri > Cypriniformes > Leuciscidae > Squalius > Squalius cephalus. The sequence continues at coordinate 31,192,113 of NC_137123.1, forward strand.
GAGAGAGAGAGAGAGAGAGAGAAATTAAAGACATCTCTAGCAGGCATGATTCGAAATAACCCCCCTTTCATCACTGATAGTGAGCAGGATTTATGAGTGTACAGATTGTTTCCCTCTGTTGTTGATGGAGTGGAGGCAATCAGGGACAGAGGCCGTTGTTAGAAACACACTAAAGACATAAAGTGCAAGGCAGTGCTGCCCATTCTGCGGAGATAACATTGACCATTTTATTGTCTGTATGAAAGTTGCCATTTTTCCCTCCAATTGAACACCTCTATATGAAAGCCTCACTTTACTTTACTGTGTGTGTCCTTCTCTCTCTCCCTGTTTCGTTCGCTCTAATTCATACTGCCTGTGTGTGGGAAGGCACTTCTGCTCCTTGTATTACACTACTGATAAGAACAGGACAACTGGATTCAGCCCTGTTTTGACTGTCTCACTGCTGGGAGAAACTCAATTATCAGAACGTTACAGCAGTTTGCCCTTTGGGCCTTCTGCTTACGCAGTCTCATTCACATGTACACACACATAAACCTTACTTTCTTGCAGACACAGACTGCAGTAAGGGGTGTGATGGACACTAATGGTGAAACAGCATGTCAAGTAAAGTGTTTGACTGGTTAAAGACAGATTGTCAGACAGAGAGAGAGAACAAAAATCGTGGGTTCTTTTCAGCAACTGTGAAGCATTTGAAACTGTTTTTGTCCAAGCAAAAACAGATTTAGAATTTTGTCCCCGCAGTTTTCTTCCTGCCTTCTTGAGGGGCTTATTTTGTTAATAATGAATATTGGTCTGTTTTTTTTTTTACCACAATAACAATGTACTGTACATACTGGAAGAGTATACTGTACACACTGTACATGATTGGCCACAAGAAAAAAAAATACAGTGTATCATCAAAGATTTTAAGGAATATCACTGTTAGCATAATATCCCCAACTTTGTTAACACTCATGTTCTGTTGGGTGTTGAAGACCATTAATAATCTATTTTAATAGCTTGAAAAAAAAGTACTAAACATTCTTTTCTATAATATTTCCTAATCTTATGAGAACTACACTGCTTATGAGTACTAATACACTTCAACTTCCCCATTAAGTCAAAGTCTTTTAAACATAAGACAACATAAATCATAAGACATTTTTACAGTAAGTGATTTGAAACTTTCTTGAAAATGGTTTTAAAACCATATGCAAACAGCATAAAAGCAAAGAGTGGAGAAATTGGCACATGTGCTTTAAAGTAATGATAAATATTTTTCCATTTTTTTATCGTGGACACTCTCATTTAATCATTACCATGATCAATCCCCTCCCCAAACTTCAACCATCTTTCAATGTCAGTTATTACTCTACAGAAACAACAGTTCAACATGTTTTCCCCCTTAGGAAGTAGACTCCTTTGAAAACTTCCCAAACACCAGCAGGATTATTCAATTTAATAAAGAAAAGCCTCCAGTTCAGCCACATCAACAGTCTCCAAAGAGAATCTCCCCCATGACTGGCTTGGTGTTGGTCCTCAGAACGCAGAATTGCAGGCCATCACTCCAGGCTGGTAGTGCCGATAAGCATTGTGACCTGATGGGAAACGCAGTTCTCCAGGCTTTATCAATTTCAAACAGAGGACTTCATGCTCCATAACTTTTCAGCCCTACAGATAAGCGGTAGCTTTCTCACAACATTATGAAAGAACATTGAGGCTCTTAGTTACATAGATAGTTACATGGTACACATCTATCTAACATAACCTGTCACGAATGGGTAGTGGTAATGATTGCATGAAGATGAGCAATAACACAAACAGTCTTTAATAAATCCAATTAGGAAACACACAGGACAATTATAAGGATAAATAATTTAACACAACGACATTCAAACTAAGACACAGAATATATATATATATATATATATATACATATATATATATATATATAGGCTTGCAACATGAGGTATGGCATTTTGACAGGCATTAAGAAAACCTGAAAATTCTCTAAGTCAATAGCATCCTTTGATTGAATTTTTGGCCAATTTGCAAGCTTCTGGCAAAAAGCATGTTGAATCACAAGTGGTTGACCATACCTTTAATCTAATTTACTCCAGGCATCCTTATTAGCTCGTCATCACTCCTGTAGAAGGTACTATCCAAGGTTTTGCGTGCTGATCCACCCACATACCTTTTTAAATAAAGTTTGTCAGCAGCAGATATACTCTTTCGATCAATCAATAACATGAAGGAAGCCTTCCACTCAACATACTGAATGGGATCACCATTAAACACAAAGGGCTCTGGAGCTGGCAATCTGTTCAAATGTATGCTGTCTTGTAGGGCTTGAACAAGAAAAGGCAGTTCATTTTGAGATGGAGATATATCATTAGCAGGTTGGCTAGAAAAGCTTGGAGGCAAGCAATGTTGTTCTCTGTTAACATGGTTTGTTGAAGGATTGTCAACATCCTGCAGTGCTATCCGATTATAGGCCTCGAACCTTGCCTGTGCTACTTTTAAATCCTTTTCCGCCTGTAACTGCTCTAGTTCACGTTTTTGAGCATCTAGGTCTCTTTCTTGTTTTTCTTGCAAGTCTTGAACTTTCTGTTTATTTTCTTCCATTAGCATTTTGTACTCCACTTCCTTTGCTGCCAATTCTGCAGCTGCTTTAGCATGTTTTGATGCTACACATGAAGATGCACTTGACTGAGCACTAGACTTATAGCCAATTTAAGAAATAGTGGAGCCATAGAACGAGCATTGCTAGATTCAAGTAAATCCTTTAAGCAATTTTTACTTGTTCTACATCAGTTTTATCAATGCCTGATATTCTTTCATAAGCAACTCATTATATCTGTTGTCACTGCCTCACAAGCATCAATACGACGTCTCAGTTCAGTAGATGGCGTGACATAATTTCTAACTTCAACATAGATACGCATAACTTTCTCCTTTTCCTCTTCCAGGGTGTCAAGAGTTGCTAGCTGACTCTCAGTAGTATCAGACTTGAGTTGATCTCTAGCCTTGCGTGCCAACATTTTCCATTGTTCGTACATGGAAACAAGCTTTCTTTCTTCTGAATTTCATCTTTTTGAAATGCAAGCATTTTTTTTCTGTAGGATTTTGTGGACGAACAGAACGTCGAGGACCTTGAGATTCTGCTAAATCTTCTCGAAGTTTACTTTAAAGGCACAATATGTTACTTTTTTGCTTTAAAAATAGCAAAAATCACTATATATATGTTATATATTTTTTTTAGTTGTGTACTTACATTATCCCGACTGTTTCCAACAACTTTCAAACCAGGAGAAATTTGTAATTTAATTCGAAGGCACGTCCCGTTTCTTTATTTCCGTTTTGTCGCCGTCAATGGCGTCATATCCGCGTTCTCCCTGGTTTCCGCTCGTTCTGCCATAGCAACCAGAGCTATGAACCAGAGCCCTCTTATAGTAACCAAAGCGACAGACGCAGACAACTGTGTAGTTCGCAATGTCTATTTGCACGCTGTTGTTGTTTCGTTCAAACATTATGGACCATGGCAAGCAGACTTTGGATAAAAAAGGAGAACTAAAACGAGAATCAATATCAGCGCGGTGTTTTCGAGATGCCTAGAGCTCCCATAGACAGTATGTAAACGAGAGCTCCACGTCCGAGACTTCGACTGCTTCTACATGTACTTTATTAAACAGGTGAGCACATTTACATAAAACTAATCAATGTTATATATAGTTCAACAATGATAAAATGTTAGAATATGATCTGTATGTTATTCTAATGTTGATCTAGCTTTCTGCTAGTCTCATACAGACAAACTAACACATAGGCCTATATTTCAACACATTTAAATGCAGTTTAGTGTGGTAGTGTAATGTTAGACCAAGTGAAAGAGCACTGCGTTACCTCACAAGTTTAATTTGTCTAATAAAATGACCTGTGAGTTGTAATTCTGCACTTGTAGTTCTGCACGTGTAGTTCAGTAGAATGAAATGTCCATATTCCTTTTATATCCGCGGGACTCGCGTCGCATGTGGAGCTGATAGCTGCCTCTTAGCAATCCCGAACTGCTTCATATCACAGTCATGATAAAAACATCGATGTATTCAGTCATCCATAAACATTATTAGATCGGTCGGCTTGACGTTGACGACAAGATCCATAATTCTTAGCAAATGTTGCGTCAAACTACGCCTTTGTTATTGTAAAGAGGTTAGCGACCCCTAGCGGTGAAAAATTCCATACTGTACGTTTAAGTTCACTCAAAGTTTGTTCTTTAGCCTCAATTGTCTCTATCTTCTGTTGTCTCTTTAAACTCTCTGTTGATGTTTGATACTCTTTATTAAGGGTTTCAATATCATGTTGGAGACTATTAATCAGCCCTACTGTTACGGGGCGAACAAGACATGAGGCGTGCGGATCCATGTGCAAGCTTTTATTTATGAACATAGTAAACAGGCAGGGTCAGACAACGGCAAACAGGTATAGTTCGGGCAAGACACAAGAGAGATCCTAGGGCATGCGTGGGTCTACGATTAGCGAACAATATCCAACAGGGCCAGGCAGAGAGATAATCTAGGTACACAAGCAAAGATCCAAATGAGGGGCAAACAGAGTCCGAAGGGCAAGGCAGAGGGTTAATCCTGGAAACACGGGCAGATGTCAAAACACAAGAAAACAGGCAAGGCAAGGCATAATCAACTCGGCTCCGTAGAGTAGCTATCGCTAGGATAAGCGCTAAACAATACTCGGCGATCACAGAGAGGAAGTCCAAGGCTTATAAAGAGTGTGTGATAGTGATTGTGATTGTGAGATAGTTCACAGCTGTGAGCGTGATTAATGTAATCAGCTGTGTGTCGTCCGTGCAATGGATGATAGGAAGTGTAGTCCAGTGTGCTGTGTGGTGTGAGAGTCAATATGGAGCAGGGACCTCTGGTGGCTATCGGGCAGAAGGCCACAGACCGGATTCGTGACAGAGCCCCCCCACAAGGAGCGGCTTCCAGACGCTCCAATACAATCCAGGAGGGTGGTGGAGCGGAGGCGGACCCGGGGGCGGGCTGGAGGGCCAGGCCCGTGGAGCGGAAGAGGGCCTGGAGATTGCGACAGGACGGCAGGCCATTACGGATCAGGCTGTGCAGGCGACCAGGGCGGATCAGGCTGTGCAGGCGACCAGGGCGGATCAGGCTGTGCAGGCGACCAGGGCGGGTCAGGCTGTGCAGGCGACCAGGGCGGGTCAGGCTGTGCAGGCGACCAGGGCGGATCAGGCTGTGCAGGAGGCCAGGAAGGAGACAACCCTTCGGGGGCGGCCAAGGAGGAGACGACCCTTCGGGCGGCCATGTAGGAGACGACCCTTCAGGCGGCCACGGCGGAGATGACCCCTCGGGCGGCCACGGCACAGGAACAGACACCGGCTCAGGAACTGGAACAGACACCGGCTCAGGAACTGGAACAGACACCGGCTCAGAAACTGGAACTGGAAAAGACACCGGCTCAGGAACTGGAAAAGACACCGGCTCAGGAACTGGAAAAGACACCGGCTCAGGAACTGGAACAGACACCGGCTCAGGAACTGGAACAGACACCGGCTCAGGAACTGGAACAGACACCGGCTCAGGAACTGGAACTGGAAAAGACACCGGCTCAGGAACTGGAAAAGACACCGGCTCAGGAACTGGAAAAGACACCGGCTCAGGAACTGGAACAGACACCGGCTCAGGAACTGGAACAGACACCGGCTCAGGAACTGGAACAGACACCGGCTCAGGAACTGGAACTGGAAAAGACACCGGCTCAGGAACTGGAAAAGACACCGGCTCAGGAACTGGAAAAGACACCGGCTCAGGAACTGGAACAGACACCGGCTCAGGAACTCGAACAGACACCACCGGCTCAGGAACTCGAACAGACACCACCGGCTCAGGAACTGGAACAGACACCACCGGCTCGGCAGCGGCCATCTTGTCCGAAGACACAGGCTCGACAGACGTGACGTGAACAGGCTCGGCGGTGGCCATCTTGTCGGGAGACACTGGCTCGGCGGCGGCCATCTTGTCGGGAGACACTAGGTGTTTCTCAATGTCAAGGATACTTCCTTGGCAGGGGACTGGTCCTTCCAAGTCACTTCCTTCAGAGGCTAGGCGAGGCTCCTCTTCAGCATTCTACTGTCTATGGTTTTTCAACGGCTCTGGAACAGGCTAGCAAGTGCACGTCAGTGCGTCATTACGTCAGTGAAAATGAAAAACAGAGCGTTGCTATGGACGCAGTTCTGTTCACTCAGGCAAAATATAATCGTTTTTAAATCAATAAACTCCTTTTTAATCATATTGATTATTTGACTGTCAAATGTGTTTAAACAGTGCAGGTCAATTTGATCCATAACATAATGGATGTAATTATTTTTTTAAAACAAATGTTTGGTAACGTAAATATATTTACATTTGAAAGCATATTGACCCGTTAACGCTCCGACTCCGTTAGTCCGTTAACGTCCAACATTTAGAATTTTTTGAACAAGATAGCAAAGCTGCGCGCATAGGATTGTGGGTGATTTGAGAGCGTGAAGAGCGCGAAGGCTACACATATGCATCCTTTCCTGTATATGGGATATTTTTGGAACGAAGGACTCAGTCCTTGGTGAAAATTCCGAGGATCCTCGACATTGGAACAGTCCTTCGACGGATGTCGATGACGTAGCATCCTCGAAATTCTGGCTTCCGAGGATCCTTCCTTGACATTGAGAAACGCCTACTGGCTCGGCGGGCATGACGCTCTCAGTCTCAGGCTCAGGCTCGGCGGGCATGACGCTCTCAGACCCAGGCTCGACTGGACTGCCGTGAAGTGCAGGCTCGGCTGGACTGGCGTGAAGTGCAGGCTCGGCTGGACTGGCGTGAAGCTCTGGCTCGGCTGGACTGGCGTGAAGCTCTGGATCGGCAAACGTGACGTGAACAGTCTCTGGATCGGCAGACGTGACGTGAACAGTCTCTGGATCGGCAGACGTGACGTGAACAGTCTCTGGATCGGCAGAAGCGACGTGAACGGTCTCTGGATCGGCAGGACTGACGTGAAGCTCTGGCTCGGCAAACACGGGCAGATGTCAAAACACAAGAAAACAGGCAAGGCATAAACAACTCGGCTCCGTAGAGTAGCTATCGCTAGGATAAGCGCTAAACAATACTCGGCAATCACAGAGAGGAAGTCCAAGGCTTATAAAGAGTGTGTGATAGTGATTGTGATTGTGAGATAGTTCACAGCTGTGAGCGTGATTAATGTAATAAGCTGTGTGTCGTCCGTGCAATGGATGATAGGAAGTGTAGTCCAGTGTGCTGTGTGGTGTGAGAGTCAATATGATGGAGCAGGAACCTCTGGTGGCTATCGGGCAGAAGGCCACAGACCGGATTCGTGACACCTACATTCCAACATTATCAAAAGAACAATTTAACTTTTTTATTAATTACCAGTCATTTTAAAATGACCAGATTAACACACACTAAGATATAAAATGTCCAGCACAGTTAAAAAGTCATTTAAATTCCCAAACAGTAATCATATAGCCTCAAACATTAATATCAAGTGTTTTTAGGACCAAATGGTTGAGCACATTTTGAGTCACAATATTTTATTGTACCTAACTTAACTCAAGCTGATTGAGACATCTCTACCATCTGGCTGAGGTATGTTATGCCAAAAAAATCCACTAGATGTCACAGTGTCAATCAAATTTATTTGTATAGCGCTTTTCACAATACACATTGTTTCAAAGCAGCTTTACAGAAAGTGCATTTCATAAATGTACATAGAAAAATAAAGCTAGCGTCCCGAGATAACAACAGAACAACAGAAAAGCACTTGTCACAACACTTCCTCTAATATGGATTTCAGAAACAAAAAAATGACTCCTGCCATGTGAACTGTATTTGGTGAAATTTTGCAAGGTGAGCATATATTTATTTATTTATTTAAACTGTAAGAGCCCTAACTTTACAAAATTGTTACTTGGTGCCATGAGAGAACGTCTCGGGTTATGACTCTAACCCTTGTTCCCTGAGAAGGGAACGAGACACTGCGTCGTTGAAAACGACTCTTTGGGGACGCTCCCTTAGCGTGCGCCTCTGAAGTATGAATGAAACTATTCCAATCCTGATTGGTGTTGCGTCATGACGTAACATGTGACGGCATAACCGGATGCATAAAAGTGACGCTGGCACAAACACACATTAGCCTAGCAATGAAGCAAGCCGCTCTCAGGCATTGAGGGGCGTGGCAGGACGACGCAGTGTCTCGTTCCCTTCTCAGGGAACAAGGGTTATAGTCATAACCCGAGACGTTCCCTTTCGAGGGAACTCGCAGGCCCGTCGCGACAAGGCAAGCAAACCAAGCAATTGCTTGGGGCCCCGAGCTGGCCTGGGGCCCCAAGACAACGACTGGTTAAGAATAAAATGCAACGACAAACTGTGTGAGCGCCCCTTTGATAGTCAATGCAGTAAAGTGCAACGACACTGTTATCGGGATCCCCCTCAAGGGGGCCCCTCTCAGTAGTCGCTGACGGCAGCCAGCCAACCACGTGATCTCTGCTGCCGGCAAAATACAAAACCTCCTCGGCAGTCATCATGAAGCGGAATTATGCAAGTAAAACAAGATAGTGGTAATTGATAAATTACACTGGATAAAATAGCTCTACTTGTCTTGTACAAATGGTGTAATTTTGCAGCACGTAGGCTAGCAAAAATATCTTTATGTTAGCTACCTGCCTGACGGCAAATGCTGCTTGTAACGAACAGTTAGTGCAACTTTTTTTTCGAACGGACGGAATATGGTTACATACTATAATATGTTTTTTTTTAACGGGATAAGGAAGACGCAGATCTGTTCCAGAATCACTGTTTATCGTATTTAATGGCATGACATTGCTATAGCTTTGTAATAGGTTTTGATGAATGTGGCATAGCATGCTATACTAACTATTCCACCGTGATAATCTATTTACCAAATGGGGGTTAGGAAAACCACACAATAAATTCTGTGCATCAAACATTAGCTTGGGATGTTTTTAAGCATTGGTAGTTGTGAAAGCAGCTGCATCCCTTCCCTTCTAATATCAAAATATGGAAATGTTAACAGATCTTTTCGTTAACACTTTATAATAACCATCATTAAAAGATGGTAAATTGTTAGTAATTTAATCTTTAGTTAATTGTCATTTAACTGTTAGCAAACAGTCTTTTTACTTAATAAATACTTTGCAACCCATCTATAAACATTATTTAACCAGAAAGAGGCAGAGGAACATGATTTTTTCATAGCTTATCTTAATGTGCTAGTGTCGGGATATACGGTAGTGACAGTTTATGCAAATATGACATTATTTTTTATAAGTTACCAATGGATCTTGAACAGTTACTTAAAGGTTACTGCAAATGTTCAGTTGTTGAAAATGTTCAAATTTTATGCACAGTATATGCAACAGCAGTATTTGCACTGTAAACATTTTTTATTTATATAAAGTGTGGGTGAACTATATGGCTATGCTGTGGTTCCTGTAGGCTTTGCGTGCGGGCGTGCGGGGTGTGTGTGTGTGTGTGTGTGTGTGTGTGTGTGTGTTTGGGGGGGCCTCCATGTCCATTTTGCTTGGGGCCCCCAAATTCCTTCAAACGGCCCTGGGAACTCGCACTGCGTCGTTGAAAATGACTCTTTGGGGAACGAATGCCCACTAGGCCACGCACCGAGAAAAGGCCTGCCCTAGAGTGAAACTGATCTCAGGCACCCAGCTAGGACGAGAGTGCATGTGCGCCAGGCGTACTAGGGAGGTGCAGACTATAAAACCTGATAAAAGTGTGTGGGGTAGCCCAACCGGCTGCCTCACAGATCTCCTGGAGGGGCACTCCCGACAGGAGGGCTGTAGAGGACACCATGCCTCTAGTAGAATGAGCCCTTACGGCCAAAGGTGAAGGCAAATTGCGCACCTTGTAGGCCTACTTATGGTTTGTTTAGCCGGGAGCCCCTCATTAGGTGACCCGAAACACACTACAGTAAGTCCGACCTCCTCCAAGAAGAGGACCTCTCAAGGTAATACTCGGAACTCTGACTGGCAGAGCAAGGAACCTCTTCTCTTCTGCCGACACATGTGGTGGAGGATGAAATGCTTGCAGGACCATGGACCTAGCCATGTTAAATTGCACTTAAGGCACAAAGCTGGGTCTCGGATGCAGGATGGCCTTAACTCCGCCGGGGGCAAACGCCAAGCAAGCTGGTACTAATGCCAGGGCTTGGAGATCTCCCAGTCTCTTTATAAGAAGTAGCTAAGAGAAAGGCTATCTTGAACGTGAGGTCCTAGGCAAAGCCGACTGAAGGGATTCGAAGGGAGCCAGGGATAGGCCTTCGAGAACCACCGCCAGATACCAGGAAGGAACCCTGGACCTGACTGTCAGTCTCATCCTCTATGTACCAAGGAGAAATAGAATGACCAGTTGGTGCCTCCCCAAAAGGCCCAATATTCAGTGGTGCATGGAACGCCGCAATGGCATCCATGTGCACCATACATGTGGACGGGGAGAGATTCGCAGAGAACGATCTTGAAGAAACTCAGAACTGAAGCCACTGGGCAGTTAACTGAGCCTAACTCATGTTCTCTATACCAAGCGGAAAAACATTTCCACTTAAGGTCATATAATCTCCTAGTAGACGGAACCCTAGAGATAAGTATGGTTCCGTGCACCCCAATTGACAGAACAGCATCTAGGTACTGAGCCCCCTCAGAGGCCAGACCCATAATTTCCACAGCTCTGGGCGAGGATGGAATATACTGCCCTCCGCCTAAGACAACAGATCCCTCCTCAGAGGAATCTGCCATGGCGGAGCTATCAGGAGTGAAAATAAGTCCGAAAACCATACTCGGGCCGGCCAAAACGGGGCTACCAGAAGAAGACTGATGCCCTCCTGACGGACCCTCTCCAGGACTCCCGGGAGCAGAGTGATCGGGGGGAAAGCGTACAGGCGAAGCCTCGGCCAGGCCTGTACCATGGCATCCAACCCCAGCGGGGCTGGATGAGTGAGGGAGAACCAAAGTGGACAGTGGGACGTCCCTCGAGACGCAAACAGCTCCACTTCCACTGGTCCAAACCTCTGCCATATCAGCTCCACCACCTCTGGATGGAGTCTCCATTCCCCGGGCCTCAGCCCCTGCCTCGACAGGATGTCTGCTCCCTGATTCTGAACCCCCGGGACATATATTGCTCTTATAGATAATATTTTCCCTTGGGACCATAACATAATCTGATGCGCCAATCTGGATAGAGGGCGCGATCTGAGTCCCCCTTGTCGGTTCAGATACGCTACCACTGATGTATTGTCCGAACGTATCAAGACGTGGTAACCTTTGATGTCTGGGAGGAAACTCCTCAGAGCCCTGAACACAGCCAACATTTCTAGGCAATTTATATGCCAAGAATGATGATGGTGCTGCCACAGACCCCTGGCAAAGCGGCCGATAACCGCGCCCCAGCCAGTGAGGGAAGCGTCTGTTGAAATGGTTTTCCAGCGACATGACGCCCCTAATACTGGCCCTTGGGACAAGAACCAAGATTTCTTCCATATTAATAAGGAACGAAGGCATCTGCGCGTAACCTTTATTATACGGAACGGATTCCCCTTGGGGGAAAAACCCCTTGGCTTTGAGCCACCACTGAAGAGGCCTCATGTGAAGAAGGCCCAAAGGAATTATGTTGGATGCCGCTGCCATGAGGCCCAGCAGTCTTTGAAATTGCTTTACAGTGATGGCCTGGCCTAGCTTTATCCCTGACACCATGGTCAGGATGGATTTCGATACGTGCCTACGTGCCTGCATCGTAACCGAATTCCATACTATGCCCAGAAAATTAGTTTTCTGAGCTGGCTCTAACACACTTTTCCTAGTGTTGAGTCTCAACCCCAATTCCTGAATGTGGCCAAGAACGACATCTCGATGCCGAATTGCCATTTCTCGAGACTGGGCCAATATGAGCCAGTCATCGATATAATTCAGAATACGGATGCCCTGAAGCCTCAGTGGAGCCAGAGCTGCATCCATACACTTAGTGAATGTGCGGGGAGAGAGTGCTAGGCCGAACGGAAGAACCCGATATTGGTACGCTTTGCCCCCCGAAAGCGAACCTCAGGAACCTCCTGTGACATGGAAGGATGGAGACATGAAAATAGGCGTCTTTTAGATCTATCGTGACAAACCAATCCTCGGATCTGATTTGATTCACGATGATGGGAATAGTGAGCATCTTGAACCTGAATCTCCTCAGAGAACGATTCAACTGCCTCAAATCTAAAATCGGCCTCAACCCGCCATCCTTCTTTGGAACTATAAAGTACCGGCTGTAAAAACCCGGACTCCCTGTCTGGTAGGGGGACAATTTCTATGGCCCCTATGACCAGTAGAGTCTGTACCTCTTGTTCCATAACCCGAGCCTGTTCTGGAACCACTGCAGTCGGTACCACCCCAGCAAACTTGGGAGGTCGGTGACCGAACTGCAGTCTGTACCCATATTTTATAATATTCAGGACCCATATAGATATATTCGGAAGGCGTTGCTATTCTTCTACAAAATCTACTAAGGGAACCAGCCCCTCGAGACTGACCTCGGGTGATTTCCGAGCACTATTCTCGACCTCCTGAAGCGGAGGACCGACAGGAAAAAGTCGAGAAAGATTTTGTGACCATAGTCGGTGCCATGTTGCAAGCTTTTGGGGCGAACGCCACGGTGTGCGTTCGCTGGAAAGCGATGTGGCCTGAAACGCACTTTATGGCAGGATACAGACATCGATTTCCTGAGGGCTCCCCCAGAGGGGAGGCTCTTTCGATTTCGTTCTCGACACCCTGAAGCAGAGGACCGGCAGGGAATAATCGAAAACAGTTTCCAATATGCGGACAGGAACACTGCCTGGCCGCAAGCCTTTTTGGGCGGGCACTACAGCGTGCATTCGCTGAAAACCGATGCGTCCCGAAGCGCAATTGACGCTGGATACAAACATCGATTTCCTGAGGGCTCCGCGGAGGAGCGATTCTCGCTCATCCCTCCATGGGGGGGACAGCCATCTTCGTCTCGTTTTCGATACCCTGATGCGGAGGACCGGCAGAAAAAAAAAAAAACGAAAACGCTTTTCGACGTTCGCTGCTCATCATTTTAATTCCTCAGAATTAAATGCAGCCAAAAACACTGGATAAGTGAAACACGGTCTAGATGGTAGGCTGAATTAAAATATCTAACTTCTTAAAGTCAGATAATATATTCCATCATTTTAATTCATAGAATTAAATGCAGCCATAATCACCAGACAATACTGTTTTAATATTTATTTATACGGTCTCGTAATCTACACGCTGCCTCGGCAAACGCGAGATTCGAGCCGTTATAATATTTGGCTTTCATCCCTCGAGAAGAAAGTCATCAGGTGCGAGGTTGAAACATCCAAAAGCGCACGGAATTTAGCACACGCGCCCGAGATATTTCTCAATGAACACTGCCAGCACCCTCAGGAGCTGATTGTGAATGCCTCGCACCCAAACAGTATTATTTCACAGATCGCGTGTGTCCCTTTTATTGCAGACTCGTAATCTACGCGCTGCCTCGGCAAACGCGAGATTCGAGTCGTTCACAATATATTTGGCTTTCATCTCTTCGAAAAGAAAGTCAACGGGCGCGAGGCTGAAACACCCGAAATGCACGGCTGTGTGCGTCGAGATATTTCTTAAAAACCACAGCCAGCACCCTCAGGAGCTGACAGTGCATGCCTCGCACCCACACAGAATCTTTATTGCAGAGTAGCCGTCATCTACGCGCTGCCTCGACAAACGCGAGATCCGAGCTACTATAGATTCTGTATTGCAATGTAGTGGGACAACTTTTTATTTTTGGGTTACAACAACACCGGCGAGTGTGACTCATGTTCCTCGTTCCCGATGCTGAGCACATCCACTTCCTCAGAAGCAGATAGCTCGAGCATCGGGCACTCGTCACGGGCAGAAGAAGCCACATCGCGGGCTTCTGCGTCGTGAGCGAGCGTTATAGAATCTGCGGATGATGAACATGAAAGTGCCTCGGCAGTCTCGTTCTCATCCGCGAGATCCTTCTGCGATCCCCACGATCTAAGCCGCCGCGCCGCCTCAACGGACGCGGGACCCGAACCGCGGGGATCGCGAGTCAAGTGGGAGCACAGCACTCTACTTTCAGTGTTCACAGGCAGCCCCCTCGAGAACTGCCTGTGCGTGCTGCGCTCCTAACAGTGTACACACAACTGATGCGTGTCCCCACCTGTGAGAAATATAGGGCAGGGGTGCACACACTCAGTGTATCTTTCACTCGCCATAATATAGAGGATTTCACTGACAAACAACATCAAATAAGACAGACAGTTTCACAGAGAGCGCTTGCTGAAGAGCGAAAGCTAATGTGTGTTTGTGCCAGCGTCACTTTTATGCATCCCGTTATGCCGTCACATGTTACGTCATGACGCAACACCAATCAGGATTGGAATAGTTTCATTCATACTTCAGAGGCGCACGCTAAGGGAGCGTCCCCAAAGAGTCGTTTTCAACGACGCAGTGCGAGTTCCCTCGAAAGGGAACTTTAGTATGTTTTTAATTTGTCAAAAACATTCTCAACCAAACGGTTGATTTGGCACTTTATGGTAAAAGTAGAAAAGCTAAGCTAATGTTTTCAGATCATCCATTTCTGCAGTCAGAATGGGCTATTTGCTGAGAAACATAAACTTCTGATCATTCATAGCTATGAATGTGACACAGCTATTGTTATTTCTTCATGAATCTAATGAGAGTATTTCTTAAGTATTTTTTGTTTTGCCACTTTTGGAGATATATATATATATATATATATATATATATATATATATATATATACATACTTAAGAAATACTCTCAGTAGATTCATGAAGAAATAACAATAGCTGTGTCACACACACACACACACACACACATATATATATATTTTTTTTAATATAATGAATTTATAGAATTAATGTGTGGAAATCCTAATTATCAGAGGCAATTACTAATTAAATGACAAATGCTGGTTTACTAACATTATTAAAATTGTAAGAGATTGTATTTTTATTTTTTATTTTTTTATTGTTTTACAATTACTAGATGGAAGTCAACCGTTTCTATGGTAGCCTACAAGAATGCACACTCCTCAGGCCCTTGTACCAGAAAACGTCTCGGTTACGTATGCAACCCTCGTTCCCTGAAGGAGGGAACGGAGACATAAGCTGTGTCCCAATGTGAAGGCTGCATCCTTCGAAGGACGCACCATGTAGCCTTCGTTGGATTTCCTAATTGTGCAACCAGGTGTTCCCGATCACCACTCCTAGTTCCAAGCAACGGTGCGAGAGGACAGCTGCCATCCTGATAATTCATTTTATATAATTGATTGAACAGCTATGGAGCCAGAATTGGCTATTGTCATTTTTATGTTTTATATTTTACTGGAGGACATGGTGAGGATGTTTCAGCCCCAGCGCTGCCAGGTCATGTATTTTCGGTTTAGCCCTGTTTGAATATAAAACCCAATTGAATATAAAGTCCAGTATTTCTCCCGCTCATCATCGGCAGCTGTCATTGTTGCCAGGCGACAAGAACAATCCTCCGTAGGCTAGACCAGTCCGAGCACTTCAGATGCGCTCTATGATATGGGACGCAGCTGTAGTTAGCAACAATTTGTCAATAATAGCCGCTTTCCGACCAAGTAGTTACAGGAACTTAGTTCTAGGAACTGTCCACTTCTAAACAGTTCTAAGAACTACTCTCCCCCAAACTCGGGTTTGCTGTTTGCGTTCGCACTGGCCAAGTGGCCATAGGAACTGGTAGGAGGGGTAAGGGAGTGACGCAAGCACGGTGACTTTTATTTTGACGGCGCGACGGACCTTTATTTTGGCGGCACTGAGAACGCCAGAGCAAACAATGCTCGCATTCTCTGTGTTTATTAGTTAGCGATCTGTCTAACAGTACTGTTTAATATCTTATTAGATAGAACTGTTATAGAAAGTAGACAGTATATGAAAAAAAAGGTTATTAGCCTATGCCGTGTGGTTGATGTTGCTAGCTGGGCAGATAAACACGTTACGTTAATCATGTTTGACTTGGTCCCCTCAGAGTTGCGTTGGATTTTCTCTTCATTATAAAGGTTTAGAGACCCATCTATCACTGTTTTCCATGTTTGTATAGTTAGTTTATGGAGTAAATATATAGGCTATAATCTGTGTGTTTACATTCTAACTTTTAAAAATGGCGGGTGCTGGTGTTCCGCGTGCATTCGGTCATCAGCGTACACTAACGTCACGGGTAGTTCCTATAGTGCTGGTTTAGACCCTACTCTGAAGTAGGACCTAAATTAGTTCCTCCAAATGGAGTTCCTAGAACTAAAATCGTAGTTCCTGCAGTGCGAACACGCCGACATCCGGGTACTTTAGCCAATAGTTCTAGGAACTGTGAAAAGGTTCCTCCGGTCGGAAAGCCGCTATAGATAGGTTTCCGATGACGTCACATTTCTCCCGCAACTCCTTACGACGCCATCTTGTGTGTCAAGTGTTTGTGTTACGGACTACAGTCTATGGTTACGGAGCATGATAATATACTGAAGCAATGGGTCACACCTGTGTTGTGTGGGGCTGTACGAATCGTGCTGATCCCGACACGACGAAGAGACAATATTTCGATATTCCAAAA
The DNA here is from genome assembly GCF_949319135.1 of Squalius cephalus. Lineage (NCBI taxonomy): Eukaryota > Metazoa > Chordata > Actinopteri > Cypriniformes > Leuciscidae > Squalius > Squalius cephalus. The sequence goes on from NC_137123.1 coordinate 31,208,812, forward strand.
GTGATTTATCACCAAGGAACAGAGACGGAAAGGCTTTCGTACAAGAGACGTAACGTATGGCTGGCGAGAATCAACAGAGAGGGCTTCGATCCTGACCCAAAAAAAAGACACTATAAAGTCTGCTCCGATCATTTTATCTCAGGTAAATTGATAAACAGCTGAGTTCCTTTAATTCTACGTTGTTTTATTTTCATGATTATCATGCACATGACGATGATTGTGTTAGCCTAGCCTGTACATTTCATTTGATTTGCTTTTTTTTTTTTGCATTCTTTGCAAAACCATTTCCCTTTTGGTATTTTCTTAATATTTGCACATGCAAAATGTAACCACTTGTATGGACAATTCTCTGAGTCACAACCAATAACATCATCATCACCCTCCCTGTAAAGAGACTGACAAACACATATAATTATGCCATTTGAAGTTTGAGTCTCATTTGAATTTGATTTTGACACTTTTGGTTTGGAATACATTTTTCCTATCAGTTCACCCAAAATGGCATATTTGAAAAGCAGTGAAGCACGTGCCACCATTTCAGCACAAAAGTTTTCTTCGAAACATATTCTCTCTGTGAAAAAGTCCTTTTCAGTCCAAACCACAAAGTCACAGCATTCTGTATTTGTTACCAACAACTGACACTGCACTTGATAATAGTATTCGTGGCATCTTTTTAGACGAAGTTGCCCATCTATTTTTTCTAGACAGTCTATTTCATCACTTATGGATTTGTCCCTCCGGCAGTATGGGCATTTAATTTCAACCACAATTTCACCACAACAATGACAGGAAGCTACTGCATCTGGAGATGCACCAAGAAACAGATACTTGGGATTTATAACCAAGCCACTGTCTCTGATCTCAAAGTTTTCATGTAATTCCTCCATCTCTTTCTTGTATTGTTCTCTGGCAGTTTTCTCGTGTTGGCAGCCCCATTGCGTAGCAGAATTTGAAAAACTCTTCGTCATTGGGTAGCATATGTCTTTTACTAGACTTAACGATGGTTTGTCAAGTGAAGTCCTACAAGCTGCTTTGATTTTTGAAGCTGTAATTCTACCTGCTCTGAGACGGAACCATTGTTTACAATTTGCTTTTGTTCTTGTATCTAATTCACAGTTTTTCACTTCCTCCTCCGTTACACTCAACTCATCAAATACAGTTTCACACTTGGCTTTCAGCTCTTCTTCCTCAGCGTTGATGTAATTTTCATCAAACAGTTCTGAAAGTACCAAGGGGTACTTCTTGTCCAGTGATGCTGGCCGATATTCTTGTGCATAATTTGGCAGTAAGGACAAAATCACAGGTTTCTTTCCTTTTGATCTAAGTTTTTGCAAATCCCTATAAAAAATACTTAGTTCCTCTGAAGTCGGAGCTGTCACATCCGGGAGTTTTCTCTGCTTTAATGGGGCAGGGGTGTCTCCAGTTATCAATGCAGAGTCCAGCTTCCTTTTCTGTGTCTTTGCCGAGGTAAAATCGATTGCCTGAATAGTTTTATATCCAACCTGAAAAATATGAAATGAAGCAGAAATTAATTAATTATTACAAACGTTAACCTTAATTATACATGCACATTGATAATGATATTAATATCTTAGCTTATATTTTCTAGTCTAGTATATGTAGCTACCATTATCAGCAGTTTTAAAGGGATGGAAATAAAAAATAAATAAAAAACTGCTTAAACTTTCTATTTTCATTTTGATGCTTACATTGAACAGTAAAAATTTAAAGCACTGACTGGGAGCCTGATTTTATCAATTTAGTTTGATTTGTTTTTGCCAAAAGGAAGAGGCTACACCTTGTTGTTGTTTTTTTACCCAGATGGTGTTGTCTTGACACTGAGTCTAAAATGTACCGTATAATAAGGGCTGTGCAGATATCCGCCTGGCTACAGCGATGTGAACCGTCAATGCAGGGCTCCAGACTAACTTTGGGGAGTCAAAAACACGACGCTGGTGTGCACATCCCAAACACCCAGATTAGGGTTCAGGTGCAGGACAACTAAGTGATATAAACAAAAATAAAGAAGTGTGAAGTCCGCACACTGATGTTAACTGCTTCCAAATGGATTTTATTAGACAAGGCAACGTTTCGACCCTCAGGTCTTCATCAGGCACAATATTAATGTGAAGTAAAAACAACCTTAAATAGACACAGGTGATCACCCTAATTGGGTACACACACACAGAAACATGTAACAAGTACAGATCATGTGACAAGTACAGATCAAGTGACAAGTACAAATCATATAAAAAAAATAAATAAAAAAATAAAAAATTATATATATATATATATATATAATAATAATAATAATAATAATAATAAATGATTAAGTCTATTCACTAAAGGGATAGTATCAAAAAATAAATAAATAAAATCATTAAATCTATTCACAAAGGGAATAGTAAAAAAAAAAAAAAAAAAAAAAACCCTAAGTGATTAAGTCTATTCACTAAAGGGATAGTGTCAAAAAATTAAATAAATAAATGATTAAGTCTAATCACTAAAGGAATTGTGGAAAGAAAAAAAAAAAAAAAAAAAAAAAGGGAAATTAATATCAACAGATAAGATAAGTCACTATAAAAAAGGCTTAATATCAAAATCCTCATTCAACCCTGAAGGTGACAAAGTATTTAAGGTGTAGATCCAAAAACATTCCCTTTGTAATAATTTCCTCTCATAATCTCCTCCTCTTGAGGGTTTTATGACCTTTTCTATACCAATATATTGCAAAACGCTGACGTTATGACCTACTTGTCTAAAATGAGACGCTATAGGACTACGCATATCTCCAGTCCTAATATTGCTACGATGTTCACTAATGCGGGTACGCAATTGTCTGGACGTTTTACCCACGTATGCAAGACCACAAGGACAACGGATTAAATAGATCACATGAGTAGAAGCACAGGTAATAGTACCCCGTATCGGAATATTACGACCAGTGCGTGGATGACTAAAAGATTTACATTTATGAGTAAAAGCACACTGGGCGCAATTACCACACCTGTAATTACCTGGAGGAAGAGTAGGAATGCATTGTTTTATACGTGAAGGATATTCAGATTTTACAAGCAAATCACGAAGATTGTTTTGACGTTTAAAAACTAGTTTCGGACCATTTTTAAAGACACCTGATAATTTAGGATCACTTGAAATAATATGCCAATGATTATTTAAGACTCTGCGAAACTCTGCACCTAATGCGGAATACTTCGTAGTACAAATGGGAGCATTAAAAAATTGCGTTTTATTATCATGCTTTGTTCGTAAACACTGCATTTGAGATGTCTCGTCGAATTTCTTTTTGGCATTTTCAATCCATTCTTTTCGGTAACCACGATTCAAAAATCTTTTTGTTAAATCAGTAGATTGTTGAGTGTAAGATTCATCTGTGCTGCAAACTCTACGCACACGCTTAAATTGACTGATAGGTAAACTCCTAATTAAAGGTCTAGGATGGAAACTATCACCTCTTAAAATAGTATTACAATCCGTTGGTTTTCGATACAGATCGGTATGGAGTTTCCCGTCACATATGTACACACGAACATCAAGAAAACTAATGCTTACTGGATCGCATTCCATAGTGAAATTCACATGCTCAGTCCTTGAGTTAAGATAATTCAAAAACATCAACATCTCTGCAGGTGTAGCCTTCGTGATCATAAAAATGTCATCAATATACCGCTTGTAAAGCAAAATCTTAGGCAAAAAAGAATTTGACTCGTTTAAAATGAAGTCATTTTCAAAAACTCCCATATACAAGCAAGCATAATTAGGTGCCATTTTACTACCCATCGCAGTACCTTTCACTTGTAAATAAAAATCATCTTGAAAACGAAAAAAATTGTTAGTCAAGACAATATTAGTTAAATCCAATAAACATGCTGTGCTGGGTTTTTCATCCACAGATCTTTGTGTTAAGAATTGTTCTAGAGCAAGTAAACCATCAGTGTGAGGAATGTTGGTATATAAAATCTGAACATCAAAAGTAGCAAGAAGCACATCATCAACAGAAAAGTCAACACCATATAATGATTCAATAAAATCCATAGAATCTCTTACATAAGATGACAACCTAGGTACAAATGATTTGATATAAAAATCCACATAAGAAGAAATGTTCTCAGTGAGACTACCAATACCACTCACAATAGGACGACCTTTCAAGGGGGTATCTAGTCCTTTGTGAACCTTAGGCAAGGTATATAAAATGGGTGATCCATTCGCTGACTGTTGGGCTGAGTACGGCCTAAAAAAGTAGATCAATTTCGCCGTCGTCCAACAGGATCAGAGTCAGAATCACATGAGGTTGAAGAGGCCCAAGTTCTGTTATCACCAGGTAGTTGGCGCCTACGAAATCCCACAGTAGCAGCTACTCTGATCCTGTTGGACGACGGCGAAATGGATCTACTTTTTTAGGCCGTACTCAGCCCAACAGTCAGCGAATGGATCGAAGGTTAAACAGATCAAGAAGAGATGCAGAAGGGGCAAGCGAAAAAGGCTTTTCTCTACCTCCACGGATGACAAGGAGCAACCAGGGGATACGTTAATGAACTTCTCAGATAAGTTACTTTCAAAACCTTGTATTACTGCTCTGAGTAAGGGGCTTTCCTTTATTCCTACTACTGAAACCAATGATTTTGATACTATGATTGACTTTCACAAATTCTTCAGAACCCTGAGACTTCGGGAGTTCTTTGGTACAAATGAACAATCGTTCCCATCTAATGATGTTCCGCCTGTTACCACACAGGGCAGTGTTACTCTTGAACAGTCCATGGCTCGTTTTCCTTTCAAAAGAAAATCTACCTTTATTCCATCTAAGAATAGAAATTCGTCCTTGGATACCTATTGTAGGCTTGTGGAATTTGATGTAAAAAACTTACTTAAGAACAAAAGGCAATATAAAGTCTACAATAACTTGTCGAAAATGGAGAGGGATGCTTTATTTGATCTTAGCAAAGACAATACTGTGATAGTGCGTCCTGCAGATAAGGGTGGAGCGATTGTACTTCAACGAGCTTCAGATTATGAAAAAGAAATTCGCAGACAATTGAATGATCATGTTTTTTATGAAGCCTTACCTGCTGACCCTACTAATAAAATGAAAGCATGTATTCATTCCAAGTTATTGTCACATTTTGAAAACGGTGAGTTCAGTAAAAATGAATATGATTTTCTCAAAGTAGATTTTCCAATTACACCCATTTTATATACCTTGCCTAAGGTTCACAAAGGACTAGATACCCCCTTGAAAGGTCGTCCTATTGTGAGTGGTATTGGTAGTCTCACTGAGAACATTTCTTCTTATGTGGATTTTTATATCAAATCATTTGTACCTAGGTTGTCATCTTATGTAAGAGATTCTATGGATTTTATTGAATCATTATATGGTGTTGACTTTTCTGTTGATGATGTGCTTCTTGCTACTTTTGATGTTCAGAGTTTATATACCAACATTCCTCACACTGATGGTTTACTTGCTCTAGAACAATTCTTAACACAAAGATCTGTGGATGAAAAACCCAGCACAGCATGTTTATTGGATTTAACTAATATTGTCTTGACTAACAATTTTTTTTCGTTTTCAAGATGATTTTTATTTACAAGTGAAAGGTACTGCGATGGGTAGTAAAATGGCACCTAATTATGCTTGCTTGTATATGGGAGTTTTTGAAAATGACTTCATTTTAAATGAGTCAAATTCTTTTTTGCCTAAGATTTTGCTTTACAAGCGGTATATTGATGACATTTTTATGATCACGAAGGCTACACCTGCAGAGATGTTGATGTTTTTGAATTATCTTAACTCAAGGACTGAGCATGTGAATTTCACTATGGAATGCGATCCAGTAAGCATTAGTTTTCTTGATGTTCGTGTGTACATATGTGACGGGAAACTCCATACCGATCTGTATCGAAAACCAACGGATCGTAATACTATTTTAAGAGGTGATAGTTTCCATCCTAGACCTTTAATTAGGAGTTTACCTATCAGTCAATTTAAGCGTGTGCGTAGAGTTTGCAGCACAGATGAATCTTACACTCAACAATCTACTGATTTAACAAAAAGATTTTTGAATCGTGGTTACCGAAAAGAATGGATTGAAAATGCCAAAAAGAAATTCGACGAGACATCTCAAATGCAGTGTTTACGAACAAAGCATGATAATAAAACGCAATTTTTTAATGCTCCCATTTGTACTACGAAGTATTCCGCATTAGGTGCAGAGTTTCGCAGAGTCTTAAATAATCATTGGCATATTATTTCAAGTGATCCTAAATTATCAGGTGTCTTTAAAAATGGTCCGAAACTAGTTTTTAAACGTCAAAACAATCTTCGTGATTTGCTTGTAAAATCTGAATATCCTTCACGTATAAAACAATGCATTCCTACTCTTCCTCCAGGTAATTACAGGTGTGGTAATTGCGCCCAGTGTGCTTTTACTCATAAATGTAAATCTTTTAGTCATCCACGCACTGGTCGTAATATTCCGATACGGGGTACTATTACCTGTGCTTCTACTCATGTGATCTATTTAATCCGTTGTCCTTGTGGTCTTGCATACGTGGGTAAAACGTCCAGACAATTGCGTACCCGCATTAGTGAACATCGTAGCAATATTAGGACTGGAGATATGCGTAGTCCTATAGCGTCTCATTTTAGACAAGTAGGTCATAACGTCAGCGTTTTGCAATATATTGGTATAGAAAAGGTCATAAAACCCTCAAGAGGAGGAGATTATGAGAGGAAATTATTACAAAGGGAATGTTTTTGGATCTACACCTTAAATACTTTGTCACCTTCAGGGTTGAATGAGGATTTTGATATTAAGCCTTTTTTATAGTGACTTATCTTATCTGTTGATATTAATTTCCCTTTTTTTTTTTTTTTTTTTTTTCTTTCCACAATTCCTTTAGTGATTAGACTTAATCATTTATTTATTTAATTTTTTGACACTATCCCTTTAGTGAATAGACTTAATCACTTAGGGTTTTTTTTTTTTTTTTTTTTTTTTTTTTTTACTATTCCCTTTGTGAATAGATTTAATGATTTTATTTATTTATTTTTTGATACTATCCCTTTAGTGAATAGACTTAATCATTTATTATTATTATATATATATATATATATATATATATATATATATATATAATTTTTTTTTTTATGATTTGTACTTGTCACATGATCTGTACTTGTCACATGATCTGTACTTGTTACATGTTTCTGTGTGTGTGTACCCAATTAGGGTGATCACCTGTGTCTATTTAAGGTTGTTTTTACTTCACATTAATATTGTGCCTGATGAAGACCTGAGGGTCGAAACGTTGCCTTGTCTAATAAAATCCATTTGGAAGCAGTTAACATCAGTGTGCGGACTTCACACTTCTTTACTCCAGACTAACTTTTCCACGAGGGAGAGAGAGCAAGACAGCGCTTAGTTTGGAGAGGGTGAAGTCTTGTTTAAGTTACACTTTCGCCTGGCTCCGAAGAGAGATCGAGTGCGCGCGCGCGACCGGCTTCTCTCTCTCTCTCGCTCTGCTCGTTCTTTCAGTTAAACATTTTGTTTGTTTAGAAATTGTAATTTGATTGAACGAATAACACGGATTTAAAACACATACAAAATAAAATTACCTTTTTGATAGCTGATGGAAGTAGCCAATAGGATTTCTCCTGTGTAACTGTTTTGCTGTTTCTCAGCTTCACTGTTGCTTCAATGGCAAATAAAAGGGCCGAAACATGGGAACACACCTCACCCAATCCAGCCATGCATGTACAATGTCCACAAATCACGCTGCCACTCTTCTCCGCTATCAACCAGGGCACCAGAAAAGGGTCTGTGGTACGTTGAGAATGGCGCACTCGGGCGGTCAAAACACACCTTTCTCCGATGGCAGCATGCTTTATATCTTGTACCCATCCACTTATAAAATAATTGTATGCTTCCAGAGACTTTCTTCCTCTTAACTCGTCAAAAGTGTACGCACTAACGGTGTGGATGAGATACTTCGCAATGTCCATTTCCTGAATATCGGGGTACGCCGCAGGATTACATGACCAGTCCTCTTTCGACATTGTGTAAGGATCCTTTCCATCGATAAAACTCAATTTGTCATCATATCTTGCCTTGCAAACATCGTCTAATGTGTCCCTGTAAATAACCTTCACCTTGTCGCCAGGTTTGGAGGAATTTGTCATTGTTGTCTCAATACAAAAGAGTCAAAAATACTTCGGTAAATGAAAAGGCGGTAAACATGAACATGACAGCTTTGACACACAACATGGCGGCGCGCCGCAGAGGATAATGGGTAATTCGCGAAACGGAAACCCATCTATTGTGACAATAGGCCTACATTTTGTTACTTTAATTTTTGGAAATGCATACTTCGTTAAGTATTCACGTACAAATGTGAAGTAACCTACTGAAGTACTTTTTTCCCTGACATCACAATATGATTTTACATTAAACTACACAAAAGTATATAATGCAACAACCTTGAAAATATACAGAAGTAAAATGCAACATACGCAGTAATGCAGTAGTAGCCTATAAATGCAAAACCATCATTAAAAACCCTGACAAGGAGTTTTTTCCCCCTGCAGAATACATACCTTTAGTTTTACTCTTGATACTTTAAGTAGCCTACATGTAGAGTAGAGTATGCAAGATAATTTTGCTTAACTAAGGTTTTAGTAGTTTTTCCCCAATGCAGTATCAGTAGTTATTAAAAGTACTTTTTTCAGAAAGCCGTCGATTGAATCAGCCCTGCAAACCTGTTGGTAGACAACTTAGTGGATAGTGGAAATATGCACTTAAGGCGAGACACTACAGGTGAATAGGGTAAAATGTTAAAATAATAGATCACCATGAAGATAACGTCAGTGAACTATGGAGTGCCGCAAGGATCTGTGTTAGGCCCTCTGCTATTCTCAATATATATGCTGCCACTTGGTAATATTATAAGAAAACATGGAATTAGTTTCCACTGTTATGCTGATGACACTCAATTATTTCATCACGACCAGATGAAAACGCTAAATTATCTAAATTGACAGAGTGTGTTAAAGATATAAAATACTGGATGATGTGTAATTTTCTGCTATTAAATTCAGATAAAACGGAGGTATTACTTATTGGTCCAAAAAACTGCCCACAAAACCTCTTACAATACAACTTTAATTTAGAAGGATGTCTTGTTACTTTATCCACTACAGTAAAATACCTGGGTGTTATACTAGACCACAACTTGTCTTTCGAAAATCATATTTCATATGTTACAAGAACAGCCTTTTTCCACCTTAGAAACATTGCTAAGCTACGTAACATGCTATCTGTTTCTGATGCAGAAAAGTTAGTTCATGCATTCATGACCTCAAGACTAGATTACTGTAATGTTTTATTAGCTGGTTGTCCTGCTTCCTCAATAAACAAGCTACAGTTAGTCCAAAATGCAGCTGCTAGAGTTCTTACTAGGTCAAGAAAATATGATCATATAACACCAATTCTATCGTCTCTACACTGGTTACCTATTAAGTTCCGTATCAATTACAAAGTATTGCTACTGACCTATAAAGTCCTAAATGGTTTAGCTCCTGTGTATTTAATGGATCTTCTATCGCCCTACAATCCATCGCGCTCTTTAAGATCACTAAATTCGAGGCTTCTGGTCATTCCTAGGATATCTAAGTCCACTAAAGGAGGGAGGGTGTTTTCACATTTAGCTCCTAAACTCTGGAATGGCCTTCCTGATATTGTTCGAGGCGCAGACTCGCTGTCCCAGTTTAAAACTAGATTAAAGACACATCTCTTTAGCCAAGCATTCACATAATGATTACCTTTTATACTACAGTTAAATCGGATCAAATGCATTAATATTATGAACAGCAGCTATGCTAATTATTTCCCATCTGCTTTTCTGTTGTTATCTCGGGACGTTAGTCCCGAGGTAAATAGAGTTCGTCAGCTCCAGTTTGTATCCAGCCTCTCATGGAGACTTCAGATGCCCAAACACCCGTGAAGAGACGACTCGACACCTGTGAAGAGACGACTCGACGCCAGCAATGTTATGCCCTAAATTAATACATGATTAACTAACTTTATTTTTCTATGTACATTTCTGAAATGCACTTTCTGTAAAGCTGCTTTGAAACAATGTGTATTGTGAAAAGCGCTATACAAATAAATTTGAATTGAATTGAATTGAATGAAACTTCCTCAGTTGATTACTTACACAAGTATATAAAAAAGTATTACAAGTTTTAGAAATTTGTATGTGTAATTATGCAAATTAGGCATTATCTCATTAAATATGCACGATTTTGCATATATTTTTGGTAGATAGATCTGAACATCTGAACTCAGAGGGATTTCACACTCTAAAAACTCCTGGGTTATTTCTTCAACCCATTTTCTGGGTTATTTGTGTTGGGTTAAAATTATGGGTTATTTTTTCAGAGAGTAACCATTTTCTGGGTTATAGGGCTAATATGTTGACCCAATTCATGGGTTGTTTGGGTTTCTGGGTTATTTTTCAAAGAGTAACCCATGTTCTGGGTTGGCTTTCTCTCTCTCTCTCGCCCGCCCGCCCGCAGTTGTTCTGGAATTTTCTCACAACAGTCGTTTGAAATAACCATTGCTTCGCCCTCGATCCGTTTTGGCCTGTGCTTCATCGGTGCAACTTCATCTATATTCAAGGTAAGAGAGTATTTTCAGTGTTGATGTAATGTAAACTTTTCTGTGTCCATGTCCCTGTTGCTAATAGCACCATTTGCTAAAAAAATAAATAAAAATAAAAATACGTTGCTACGTTGAGACTAGCGTTAGCCGTGGTAATTCTGTGGTTGGCATGTAGCCGCGGCTATCACGACAACATCTAGGACAACTCGAGGTAACGTTATCGCACACCGGACGCGATTTTGAACACGGTCCTGAGCCGTTGCTGGGTGCCACGGACAGACGCCGGATGGCGCCGCCGGTGTGTAACGTTATGTGTTCGAATTTTAAAGACGCGGCGCTGCGCTGCGCTTCTCGTCCGGTGTGCGAGCCCCTTGAGAGAGTGCACGTCCGGTGAGCGATACCTCGAGTTGTCCTAGACGTGACGCGCCGCTTCTCGTCCGGTGTGCGAGCCCCATAGCAGCGGCTACAGAGCGACGAGGCAACACAATAGTTGAGTTATGTTTACCAACTGCGCCGTGCTTATCATATTATACACTGCTCTACTGACTGAAGTAACGTTAGTGAGAGTTAAATTTAAGCGGGTCAAGTCTTCAAATTGTTGCCAACCTCTTTATTGCTATGTTTTCTCCAGGTCATTTTGAAATGGACAGTTTTGTCGCTGATAAGCTAACTGAGTGGCAGCTGTCTGAGCTGACAGAGAATTTTAGAGGTGAGCATTTTACTCTAATTGTCCTTATATCATCTCTCTATACCTACATTTTTTTAATAAGACTTAAATCTGTCAGTGCAAGATTTTGTGAAAGCCACTGCATTCCCTTAAAAGTGATTATTTTTTAGCTTGATAATGAAAGAGTGTCTGGTGAGTGGTTCACAATAGAGATCGCTAAGACATGTGACCAAAATGGGCGGCAACCTCTTCAGAACGCAAAGAATTATGGGTATGTTTGGCCCGGCTGGCATAGCAGGCTATGAAAATAATGAAAAATTAACGTGAAAAACAGAATAATCCTACAAAATGCAGCGGGCTAAAGAAAACATTGTCGGACCATACCGCCTAAAACTAAATCCTAATGCAAAAACGAGATATGACGAGAAAATAAAGGGAATCAAAGGACTGGATCCTTACGAGCAGAGCGACTGGTCAACGGACGTCAAACTGTTGCCCAACTTCCAGCACCCATATATATACAACTATATGATATTAAGTGTTAGTGCATACACACACGAAGTTTTCAGTAACTTCAAGTCGCTGCAGCAAGCCCAGGTCTTTTTTACAGATGGATGGGTCCAGGACCTGGAGATCGTAAAAGTGGGACAGAAAACTGTCGTCCGTTCAAAGGTATGCTAATGTTTTAAGCACCACACTCCTCGCTCTCTCTCATCTATCTGCATGCAGTCAGAATTCAACAAACCAACGTGTCTATGTGTGTGTGTGTGTGTGTGTGTGTGTGTGTGTGTGTGTGGGAGAGGCACGGGCGCGATCGAACAGTGGAAACATAAAAACATACTCTGTCATTTTGTTCAATTGTGCAAAGTGTTTACTTATATCTGTGTACACTCGCAATAAAACACAACATTGTGCTTTTGTGAAACTGTAAACTCTTGTCAAACTGTAACCTACAACTGTCACCCAAGACCCAAAATCTCTCTCTCTCTCTCTCTCACACACACACACACACACACACACACACACACACACACACACACAGTTTAAAAGCAAGTTTAAAAGCAAAACATATTATCCACCCTCATTTAAAAACAGTCTGTCAATGCCATCTTTTGGACATTCATCATATTGCATTGGTTTTAATTTCTTGTCCTCAAACAGAGCTCTAATCGGTTTATTATTAAGTTACACTTAGATTAAAAAAGAAAATCAAATGTATTTTAATGGTAGTATTATTTTATACAGAAATACATTATTTATAATTAAGATGAGAACAAAGTTACTGTTAGTTAAAATTTTAAGGAAAACAAATATATTGATCTGAAATATAGCAAACTAATTTTAAATTCATTCAGGTACAATTACCAAACAAATCTCAAAGTCTTTATTAATTTAATTAATAAACTAATTATATAAAACTATTGTCAGTATTGTTTTGTATTTCTCTACAAGCTATTAATAATGCTTTTTTTTGTCTTAGGTGAATCACTCCATGCGACTCAGCCAGAAGCCCCTACAGCCATGGGTCATACTTACAGCATGTGGGGAAGTGGAGAGCGCTCACTGCACTTGTATGGCTGGCGTGGCAGAGAAGTGCGCACATGTGGCAGCCCTCCTCTACAAGATCGATACAGCTGTGCGTCTGCGGGGAAATGTGACTCCAACAGATGTTGAAGCATACTGGGTGATGCCCTCCAATATAACCAAAGTGCAGGGAGTGCCTGGCCATACTATTGATTTTACAACAAGCTCAGCCCGAAAAAAGACACTTGATCGGTCAGTCTGTGGAGACACCAGCACAGCACCCAAGATCCGGACCCGCTCAGGTGGCACATGTTTACCGCAGAAGACACTTGCTGATTTAAAACCACTCACAGACCTCATGCATGCACACAGGTCCGGACTGTGCTCTGTGATGGAGGAATTCTGCCACCTCTATGCTGACCCCATTCAGCCATGTGTCCTGCCCAAGTCACTGCTGCGTCTTCGTGAACCAAGAATGGATGGCTGTGACTTGTCAGTCCTGCTTCAACACTGTGAGGGCCTGACACACCTTGTGGCAGTGACAGCCACAGAGGCAGCTGCACTGGAAAAGAACACTAGACAGCAGCACAAGTCTGACATATGGCACAGCACACGGGCTGGAAGGATAACCGCCTCCATCATGCACGCTGTTGTCTCCACCTCCATAACCAGACCAGCAAAGTCAACTGTGGAGAAGGTGTGCTATCCACAGAAACCTTCATTGAGACAGACTGACAATGGCCCAGAGGCCATTAAATGGGGGAGAGAAAAAGAGGATACGGCAAGGGTCTCCTACATCACACAGACGGAGCTGCGGCACAGGGACATGAAAGTGGAACACTGTGGATTCATAATCAACCCTTCTTTCCCTGAAATAGGTGCGACTCCTGATGCACTTGTGCATTGTGCATGTTGCGGGAAAGGATGTGTGGAGATTAAATGCCCTTTTAAGCACCAGGACCATACCATTCTGCAGGCATGTACTGACAAGGAGTTTTGTCTGCAGTTCACAGAAGGAAGGATGGAGTTGAAGCAGACCCACAAGTACTACAAACAGGTACAAACACAAATCTTCTTCAGGATCATGTGACACTGAAGACTGGAGTAATGATGCTGAACATTCAGCTTTGATCACAGGAATAAATTACACTTTACTGTATATTCACATAGAAAACAGCCGTTTTAAATTGGAATAATATTTCACAATATTACTGTTTTTGTTTGCATTTTTAATCAAATAAATGTAGCCTTGGTGAGCAGAAGATACTTCTTTTAAAACATTAAAAATCTTATTGATCCCAAACTTATGAACGGTAGTGTATATTGTATTCTTTTACTATTTACCTGGGTATAAAGGTGCTGCATTATCCAACTCAGCCTCAGGACAAGGGTTGTCAGTGCCTAGCGATGAGGGTTGCTGTTGTTGTGGCCTCGTCGTCGCTCTTCTCCTAAACCGCTTGAACCGGTCTGTGTTCGTAGCTTTGACCTCAGTATGGCCGAGGTACAGAGAAGGGGCCCAGTCAGGATCACACTCCAACATTTCATAGGCAGGTTTGCCTGCAAACACATTCACCAAATAAATTGCTAGTATGTAGCCTAGATGTACATCATTTAAAACTGATTAACTGATTTATTAACTTAAGCTAATTTTCTAGCCATTACATGCTAGTTAACATTGGCCTAACGTCAAATCTAATTGGTCTGGTTACTGCTAAGTCAAACAAAACACGCTGGTTATTTGCCCACAACATAATATTTACAGAGAATAATTGTAACTTACCTTTGTGAAAATGCTTTGAACACACCATCATGTGTGGTGGAGTGTTATCGAAGGTAATCTTGGGTCTCCTTACTGCTGCTATCCATGCCATTTGTCGCCTTTTTGTCACCTCTGAAACATGGCTTGTACTATTATTTTTCCACGCTGGAAAACGATAAAAGGATATTCCGTTCTTAAGCTTTAAGCCACTTCTATCGTGAGAACGACTATTGCAGTATATAACACAGCAGGTAGACGGCAGATTGAACTCTTCCCTCTAGTCTATGCAATCAAGTCTGGCGCCAAATGTTTGTGCCGCGGATTCCCAAAATGCTTTGCGTTCCCCACTGAGAATACGTCATGATGACGACACATTAGCGATCCCTATTGTCTCAACTTATTAACAATACTCATGTTGTCTTGTTTTCTGTCTTTCAGATGAAGACATAGATGAGGAGGCATTTCTTCTCTTTGATGAGGACACTATCAAAAATAAAAAATCTTGTCCCCAAAGTTGACCCCAGGCTTAAATTCCTGAGGCTCTTCTGAGAATTGTTGTTTATTTTTCTATTTTTTATTTCTAATATTGTTATTACAGTGTGACCTAAAATAAATAGGAAAATAAACATGTCCAAGTGTGTGTTTTTTTATATAGATTTTAATTTAATGCAATAAAAATGTAAAAGTGCTTTAAGTGTGTAATATAATGTAAAACAAAGTTTTATTTTCTGAAATAAGGCATACTGGGATAGTGACCCAAGTTAGGTTATTTATGACCCAACTCCTGGGTTAAAAAAGGATCAACTAATTTTTGGGTTATTTCTACCCAGATGTTGGGTTTTTTAAACCCATCATTTCGGTCAGGTATTTAACCCAGAATTTGGGTCAAAAAGCATAACCCAATTTTCTGAGTTGAAATAACCCATAAATTAGTTGGTCCCTTTTTAACCCAGGAGTTGGGTCAAAAATAACCCATTATGGGTTATTTTTGACCCAGGAGTTTTTAGAGTGCAGCATATATGCTTTCATTACCTAGGGAATCAAAATATACTGTCCATAGCCATAAAAAATATATTTTCGCCATATTTGTTTTTTATTAAAATGTCACATAAATCAGGCCAGGAATGATTTATTAACAAATCCCTCTGAAAATATCTTCAGAATAAAAAAAAGAAAAAAAAAAAAGGTATAGAATAATTTGTTTCATGTAGAAATTATGACTGTCATTACAAAAATAAACAATGTCCAGAACAATTCATTCTCTTTTATTTACACATTTAAAGTTGCATTAAATAATGTACAGAATGTTTCTTTCCTTTTAAAAAATAAAAGTGAAAAAAGTTAAACAAGAATATGTAGAAAATATATATATATTTTTCAATCGTTCTCTCAAGAGAAAACAGCCTGTCCATCCACTCCCTACTCTCCTGTGCTCTCCTCGCCTCTGCCTCCCTCTCTAGTTGCATGTCTTCTCTGTTCAAGTCCAAAAACTCATCCTCTGTCTGGCCGCCTTCGTGCTCGTGCTGGTGTTGCTGCTAGTGCTGGTGCTCCTGCTGCTACTGCTGCTGGTGCTGCTGCCCCTGGCTCTTCCTCACCATGGGCACCCACTACTAAACTCGGCCCTGGTGTGTCCTCAGGGATTGAGGTAATGAGGACAGGGGGTTGGTGCAATGCCTCTGTCCCAACACCTCATCCATGAGGACAAACCAGGGCAAGTTTCAGCAGTGGATTTCCCACTCACACCCTCACCTGTCCCAGGACACTTGCAATCCTAAGGGCAGAGCAAATGAACCATGGCTTGTTAACAACAACAGCACAATACATTTCAGGAAAGATGCGTGTATTCATTTTCATATATATATATATATATATAATTTATTTTTTATTTATTTTTTTGCCTGTATGGGAGTTACCTTCCCCAGACCCATTTTCTCCTGAATTGCTCTAAAAAAGCAGAAAGGGGTACTTAACACAGGGGTGCAATCTTAAGTGCATTGTTAAGACTGCAAAATATGACACATCAAGACATGCATACAAAAAGGGGGGGTGAATTGCTGTCTCATGCATACTGAGTTTTTTACACTGTTAAAGAGTTGGATTCCCATGCTAAACATGGACAAAGTTTCAAAAGTTAAGTTGTACGTTTGAAGGAGTATTTTTGTTCCAAAAATTGTCCTTCCGGTTTGTCACAAGTTTCGGGAAGTTTTTTTTCGAGTATGGCTCTCTCTCACGTAAGAGAGGGCGGAATTTCCTTATATGGGTCCAAAGGGCACTTCCCTCGGAAAGACGCACGCGCGCACGCACTCATAGACTAGAGCAAGAGAGTGAAAGCAGTTCGCCATCAAAGCGCCCTGCCCGGCTTTTGGGAAGTCAATGTCACCAAAGAAGTGTGTTTTTGGTTGCCAGGGCAAGACAACCCTGCACAGATTCCCAAAGAACCCAGCGTTAAGGAACCCGTGGATGGAGTTTGTTTTTCCTGAGCATAAACGGAGGTGTAGACTGTTTGTTCCCTGCATTTCGACGATGATTGTTTTATAAACAAAGCCCAGATCGTCTAATGCTTAAGGATCGAGCAGTCGCAATAAAGGTTCGCGGTCGTGCGTTGGAACCGGACGGTGAGTAACTGTTGAACAAATAATGTCTCTGTGTGTTGTCACTAGCTCGGCGCGTTAGCACAGCTAAGCTTCGCCCACACGGCCCGCCCCCAGCCGCTCGGTTTTTTCCGGAAAGACTCGGTACACCCTATCTTTCTTTGATTAATATAATAAAACAAAAGACTTTTTGGAGATATGAAGGATGCAATATTACTCTATAGGTACTCAAGATTAACAGGAGATTGAGTGAAAATGAGCATTTCACCCCCCCTTTAAGAAATCATATTTCTGTATACTCAAATTTGGTTAAAACCACATAGCTTGCATGACATCACTACAGCACATAAAAGTGAAACCCCATTGCCTTATCTATGCTTTTCTTCTTGTTTTGGGCTTCATTGGGTGAGTGATGTTTCTTGTAATACACAAGTGAGATAGACTAGTACAAATATTACAAATACGTCATTAAACTAATAACGTTATTACCACAAGTTTTGCCTCAAACTACCTGATAAATGAAGCCACGCAATGGTGACGAAGGAGTTAAGATGAAGTTTATAAGAAACTTTAACTCTGGTTTCACTAGCTATTTGAGTAAATGAAAACATAATACTTACATTTAAATGTGAATTTGCTGTCCACCACCGAACTCTAGTCTCGGCCGCCTTTAAAAAAATAAAAATAAAAATGCTGTCGTCACCGGCGCACAATGACTTATGGGGTAAAATAGGCCGCTAAGGATCCTTTTATGTATCCTTCCTTTCACGGGGAAACGAAGGGTGCATTTGGCGTCGCTTTTGAATCAGGGTAGCCTTCGTCGCGGCGCAATCGGCCTTCAAATACAACCTTCCAAGGATGCAGCCTTTGAATTGGGATGTCCTTTGTCGCGCCACTGTGATGCAATCGGCCTTCAAATACGGCCTTTGGAGGATGCAGCCTTCACATTGGGACACAGCTTATATTCGATCATTTCGGGGAACCAGATCCTGTTGGGCCAATAAAGGGCAACTAGCAAGACCTGCTCCTCTTTCTCCCTGACTTCGTACAGTGTCTGTGCGAGAAGGCTCACTGGGGGAAACGCATACTTGCGGAGTCCCCGGGGCCAGCTGTGTGCCTGTGCATCCTTGCCGAGGGTGCCCTTGGTCAGGGAGTAAAACAACTGGCAATGAGACGAGTCCGGAGAGGCAAACAGATCTATCTGTGCAGCCCCGAAGTGGTCCCAGAGTCTCCACTCTCCCGGCGCCACAGGCTGTCATGAGAGTTCA
The DNA here is from genome assembly GCF_949319135.1 of Squalius cephalus. Classification (NCBI taxonomy): domain Eukaryota; kingdom Metazoa; phylum Chordata; class Actinopteri; order Cypriniformes; family Leuciscidae; genus Squalius; species Squalius cephalus. The sequence goes on from NC_137123.1 coordinate 31,227,306, forward strand.
TCGGCGGCACGATTGAGCAGGCTGGGGATAAGTGGCACGAAGCGACCTCAGATGCTTCTGACTCCATAGGAGGAGATGGCCGGGCGAGTTGCGACATGCGATTGGAGCGTAGACCACCTTGATGGGCAAAAAAATAAAAAAATAAATCCTGTTGCTCTACCACACTTGACGCCATGTTTCTAGTAACAAAACCAAAAATAAAAAAATAAATAAAAAAAAAGTACAAGAATTCATACACATACTGTGAAATTATGTGTATGAATTCTTGTAATTTTTTTTTTTTTTTTTTTTTTATCTTTAAAGGTGCTGTATGTAACTTTTCTACTAAAATTAATCCTTTTTTTATTGTGTGAAGGGGTTGTAATCTCAAATTAAAATAATCCACTTTGCGGGTTTTGCTATTACCTCGTAAAGCAAGTATTCTTATTTTTATGTGAAGGTGCCAGTGACGTGACCTGCACGCGTGCTCCCGAGCCTCTCGCCTCGTCTAGCCTACTGACTTTGCACTCAACAGCGACGACACTGCAACTTATGACATGGACTTATGACTTATGCAACTTATGACATGTCTGATAAAAACGACCTGCTCCCAGCACAACACAGACTCCAACACAAACTCCACATATTAATAAAAAACAACAAAAAAAGTTTTTTCTGCTGAAGCTCGTAAAGTGAATCGGATGAACTTCGGGTGAAAAAACACGGCTCAACATCGGCAGGGCATTTGAATCATGGAGAAACCTTATCTACAAACCTAGAATGTACATTTCCTGAAGAAAATGTGAAGTGGTGCTTGCAGTGGCAAAATTCGGCATGGTTGCTAGGGTTCCATACTTATCATGGTACGAGCATGGAGCATTAGTTCAACGTCAAGCTGATAAAAGTAGCCTATTATTGTAACGTTGCAGTGGGAGTTTACCTTAGTTTCCAGCATGTTGTGTGATGCTTTCTCCCAGGGCCGGAGTGGGGCCACTTTTCAGCCCAGGAGTTTCAGGCCCAAGACCGGTCCACTTTTTCCATGGTGGAATTCCAAATTAGCACTTTTTCCAAATTGGATAAATGAAGCAACAGTTCAGCTCTTAGGCTACTATTGTGTAGTTTGTATTAATACCATGGTTCATCAAATAATGTAAAGGTTAAATAATATTTCACTTAGACTTTATAAGAAGCAATTGCGACTTTATTTCACACAATTCTGACTTTATATCTTGCGATTCTGACTTTATAACACGCAATTGCGACTTTATTTCACGCAATTGCAACTTTATATCTCGCAATTCTGAGAAATAAAGTCAGAATTGCGAGATGTAAAATCGCAATTGTGAGATAAAAAGTCGTAATTATCTTTTAAAATGTTTTATTCTGTGGCGGAAACAAGCTTCCAACACCTTCTGGCCTCTTCCTCCCATCCATCCTCCCTGACGCGTACCGTAAGAGATGAGTCCGAGCTGCGTCAATGGCAGAGGAGAAAGACAGCGTATTTTAAAAATACGACTGTTATTGTGTCACGAAATGTAGTTTTAAGAGTTTCTCATTCGAGAATGTAGTTGTTTGAAGCTCAAATATGTTGTTTATTTATTATAAAAAACACAAACAACGATAAATGTTTAATTTCACAATCTATAGCTTCGGTTAAATACTAGTATATTAAACATATAAGTTAAAATACATTAATGACTCGTTATAACGTAGTACAAACTTCTTCTATAATAAAGTGATTTTGTATTATTTGTAACCAGGCACTAAGCGATTACCCATAAAACGTGCTTTGAACCAATCGGATTGCTTGCGTCCTAAGCTCGGACTCATCTCTTCAACCTGACTCGATTGTTCACCACACCGGCCCAGCTCTCGGTAGGCGGTGCCGCGGTAGCCTACCTGAGAAAACGTTTTGGAAAAGACGGGCTATGGACCCAACCAACTCTATAGCAGGGGAGGGAAGAACTCCCTCACATGGTACAACCCAGAGGCTGCGCGCTGCGGTGTCAGAATGCGGAACGTGTGTAAACCATAGACTGTAAAAAAATATGGACGTAGTGTCCGTGACGTCACCCGTAGGTTTCTGAAGAGCATTTTTGAAGCCTAAAGTGGGCGGAGTCAGTCGTCGCCATCTTGGCCTCACGTCACCTTGCGTCACTCTCGGATAACAGAAAATGGGCAAAGAGGCGGGGCGTGCGTGGAGCTGATGAGCCTGGCTATCTGAAACCACGCTCGCTGATCGAGTTAGCTCAGGCTTGGGAGGTAATGCTATATACTACTGACAGTACCAAGTCTGCGACTGCACAGGGCCTCGCGCTAAAGTGACAGTTGATGATGTAAAGCCAATTAAAAGTTCCTGTTTTTGCCCTTCGAAATATTATTAAAAGACATGGCTACAAGTGAGACTGTGTATCGTGATTCTGTACTATTCTGCTAGTTGAAAATGTATTATGCAGTAACTATTACTCTGAGAGAGTGTGTGTGACAGTGATTTATGTGCATAACGTTACATGTCAGTCACTCTTTTTTTATAGTCTGGTCCGTCAGCGGCATCGCTCGTCAAGTTCGTAGAGAGCTTATTCAGTCCATTTTAAATTCTGATTTTGGCCGCCTCTCAAACGAGTTAAACCATAGATATATTGCCTATGAAGTTCAAGTAAATGCGCTAGAAATCCGCGCTCATTCAAGGATGTGCATTTATAGCATGGACGGAGAAAGCGCCGACACCTGCAGGATTTCACCTGACGGTACATAAACATATTATAATCAATCTGTTCCGTGAGAGCAGAACGAACGAGCCTTTATATCTATAGACGTTTTTAAATCTGAAAACTCCAAAAACCAACGAAATAGTCAGACATCCATTAGTGCACGTTCACAGAGGAAAACAACTGAAATACAGCGCTGGTTGTTCTCTCGAACGATACTCGACGACAACGACGGAATCCTAAGCCGTGGGCTAAGTAATGGGTGTATTAAATTGTATGAAATAATCCCGAAAAAAGCACAAACACTGCAGAAATGGCAAGTTCAGCAGCTAACATTTGCTGCGGTGAAGTGAGTAAGTTAGTGACGCGGCTAACAGCAGCAGACAACCGGCTAGCATTGACATCAGCGGGAATCCACCTGTCACTCAAAAGTGGACACACCCTTAATTATGCAGAACTTTAAATATTAATCAACTAAACGGATGAGTTATAAAAAAATTCACCCCCCTGTAGCGACAATGAGAAGGAACCAACCACCAACTAATCTTCTTCCAGAAAATTAATTCAAACTTTCCACTTCCTGCCGAACAAAGAGGAAGATTTGGTCAGGACTTCGTATCCTCATCAATCTTGTCATGGGGTCCAGGCGTCAACCAGTCGGGCTATTTAAAACTGACCCCCAGCACTAACGAAATAACTGGTCAATGCTAGCTTTGTTGCCGAAATACTGACTGGTTAAGAGAAAGACAGAGACCAAGGTCCCACACAGAGTCCTCACATACCAGGGTCAAATCACCAAACCCAGAGCCATAAGTCACCCATCCCGGCGCCAGAGAGTCTGCAAAAGACCCTTCTAATGGCCAAAACTAACGTAATAACTTGTCAATGTGAGGTTTTTTTTAAAAGACGGATCGGTTCAGAGATGTTGCTGAACCCCACAAACATTCCTGACCCCTCCCCCGTTAAGACCTCTGAATGACAAACCAGAGTTCTCTTCTCTTAAAACCACGAGAACTGAGATTTTTACATATCAAAATCCATAAAACTCATCCCAGAACAATTCTTGACTGACCTAGGATCAAACATCATTGCAATTACAGAATTCTATGGTTTTTTTTTTACGTGTGCTGTTTCACCTGTGTGTTTTAATATGCTTTGATCCCATATAATTCATGTAATTGTTAGAACTATTAGGTGTGTGAATGAAAGTGTGTCGTGCATCCTGTCAGCATGATTGTATGCTCGTGATTCAAAAGATGGCTTGAATGAAATCTGTGTAAAATGTTTCGTATTCTTATAATAGTAATAATGTCTAAACTGTGGCCTCTGTCCTCTCTGCTAGAGCTTGGAGAGTAAGGAGATCCCAGATAACGCATGATTTACGATGAGACAAATAAAGCCAGTGTCTAATTGGTCCGATCTCTTCAGGAGGTGGGACAAACTTTTGAGTTTAAAATCTTAGACCCGAAACAAAGCTCTCTCTCTATCTCTGTGCTCTCGCTCTCTGGGTTCACCCTCAAGAAACGCTCTGCTATCACTCTCAAGAGAGATGGGCAAAAAAAGATGAAGATCTCTCTCAAGACTAGCAACCTTGTAAATGCGCAGACGAAAGAACCCAAATCAAGATCAGAAGAACATGGGTTACGCAGCTTTATTCAAGCCATCATCTACTCTCGTCTCAATTTCTTTCTTTTCTAAGTTTTTCCTTTCTTTTCCGTTGTGAGTCTCGGTTTTAAGTTAAATTTTGCTGCAAAGTTTCGGTCCCGATTCGACGGCAAAACCAGCTTCAGACAAAGACTTGCATCCATCCGCTAGCAGCGCCAGCACACCACGTGACTGGCCGCCGCAGACCTAGGCACAAGGAGACCAGCCAACGAACCCGGGGAAACACCCTTTTACGCAACAAAGGGAATTCCCAAAAAGGAACGCAAAAGACAAGCAAGTACCTCCAGACTAAAAGCTGAACTGGTGTATTGATATAAATTTAATAACCTGTCTAAGAAACGATAGAAGGGTTAATTAATGTTTGATGGTTCGTTCCAGGTCATGTCTTATAAGTGCATATAGAATCTTGAGATTTCATCATCTCACTCATCATCTCACTCTTTCCTCACTCTATCCCTTTCTGCAACGCGTATGAATGTGTGTGTGTGTGTGTGTGCGTGTGTTTGTGTTAGATATTAGTTTTATGTGTTAGTATATAATCAATAAAGTATTGTTTGTATTTGAAAAGAGGAGTATTACTTGTGTTATGTGCTTAGGAATTTATTATCTTGAACTTCGATCTAAGTTACCTATGCTTTTACCCTTGATTATTTCTTAATTTATTGTTAGCTGGGGATTATTCTTTCTTGGCCAGGAAGATATTATATTTCCTAGAGTTAATAATTGTTTATGCTTTCTGTTCATTGGATGAACTCATAAAATGATCATACTATTGATTCTGCTACAGTAAATTCTGAAAATAATTAAAATATTAATTATTGATCATAATCCGTTATGAATAATAATTAATTATTCTTATACGGGCGTATAAACGCTACACCCCTCACAGTTGTTATGAAGGGCAAAATTAGCTGTATAGACCAAAGCCACAGAGAGAACCAGGCTGTAAACATGTTTTTTTCTGCCGTAAAGTTGGTAATTTTAACATGGGGGAGATACAGATTTGACTCACTTCTGCAGCCAGCCTCAAGCGGCCAGCCAATGAATTGCAGTTTAACTCACTTCCGTGTTGGTTTTATGAGAGAGACGGGGAGGTTGCCGCTTGGTGTAAACCTAAAGCCCTGTTCACACTACAAGCGACTTTGTCGCTGCATGTCGCCAGTGGCTGGCGGTGAGGTCGTTAGTGGGCGTTCCCACTACTGGTTGCCTAGTAATGTTGTGAGTGACATTCACGGATGTTACTCCATGTTGTAGACAACAAATCTGTTATCTTGCCTCTACAAGCTAACATTTTGGAAGGAAAAGTCTAAATATAAATGGTACATTAAATGCATAATATTAAAGATGAATGAGAAACAGCGAGTGCCATGTGCTATCGCGGCTATTGAACTGCAGCAAATGGGCAAATACTGGTCTTTCTGAGTTCACGAAACAAAACCATTCAGGCTCGGAGTTAGCACGGCGAGTACCACTGTATGTACACGGAGACATATCATACATTATTGGACAGTTTCTGACTGCTAAAATAAACTTCTCATTCATCTTGCCTCGGTCGGACGCAGCACTGAAGAGTGACGGATCACGTGTGCTTCACTGACTTTACTCCTATTGGTTGTCGCTCCCGAAAGTCGCTCTTTATTTGCATAAAGTTAAAAATTTCTCAACTTTGTCGCGTCGCCAGACACGCCCCATCCAGTCGCCAACGGTCGCGACCGCGCATGTCACCGGAAGTCACCCGCTCCCCATTGAAAATGAATGGTATGGCGTCGCTTGGTCGCGTGTAGTGTGAACGCAGCTTAATATAACTAACGTGACAAATGTGAAAAAAAAAAAAAATCCTCGACCGGCCCAAAAGTGAAGCGGCCAACCGGGAATTCTCCCGATTCTCCCGATTACCCACCCCGGGCCTGCTTTCTCCGGTGTGTTGCGTCTCGGTCTGGCCGGTACCCACAGTGCTCGCTCATAAATTCGAGCACGCGCAAGAGCACGCGCTTGTAAACTTATTGGTTGCAATCTGAAACACCACCGCTAGAGGTCGCTGAAAACTACATACAGCATTAGCATCATGCTTTTACTTATTTTCACAATACAACTTTTAACACACTTTAAAATAATTGTACTTTAGTATATTTTCTAAAAATATATTTGAGAAAAATAAACTTGAAGTGAAAATTCAGTTTATTTTTTTGAAGTGTATTTATTTGCACTTTATTAATAATTAAAAACAAGCAAACTATTTAATAGAAAACGTAGTGTTGTTTTTAATTTTACCCAGTTTCAAGTTTGCATGGCGTGTGACATTTGGAACCTCATTATATTGTTATTCTAGGTAAGATTTGTATTACATTTACGTTGTTTGTCTGTGCCAGTCGTATTTTTGACAGTGTAACAGCACGTCTTTTTCAGTTCAGCTACATTCAATTTGACCAATCAGAGTCAAGCTTTTGAAGTCAAAGTCAAAGCAGACTCGAAGAGTTGAAGATACTGCCCTCAGAAGTTACTGGTAAGTTTTAGTTGCTGTTTGCATAAATAAATAGCTCACTGTTTAGTTTTTTCCTAGTTGGATAGGTCTGCTATGCATTTGCTAATGACTTACACGTGGAATACTGACGTTAACCACTGTAACATGATGCTGACACTGATTTCTAGCAACTTCCGCACTGAAAAGTTTGGAAAAAAAAACAAAACAACATGTTATAAAGTTACTTTGTCTTGAGATGACTAGCCAATTATGGTAGTGTGTGTTGATTGGTGTTTATATTTGTTCAAGCTTAACAACCTTCTTGCCTTTTTTATTACTTTCTAATATATCTATCTATAAATTACAGAAACGTCTGTATGTCTGTGTGTCTGTCTGTCTGTCTGTGTGTGTGTGTTTGTTATTCGCATATCTCTCCAACCGTTAGTCCGATGGATTTCAAACTTGACGTGTCTCACTACGGGCACGAGTAAGTGCAGTGCCAAGTTTGACGTTGTTTGGATTAGAAATGCAAAATATATTATTAAATATATATTGGTAAAAGTGGCACACACTTGCTTTTGCTGCTCTAGCCGCTGGCCACTCCCCCTCTCACACTGCACACTGAGTGAGCACAGCCCAGGACCAGAGACAGAGAGGGTCGAAGAAAGCAGCCGAGCTTAAGTAGTGTTTTCTCGGAGTTCACTGTGTAGCCTGCTCCCTGAATTGTGTAGTTCAATTTTCCAAATTTATTGTACAGTATGTCATTATGTCAGTATCAGTATTTACTTTCTACCATGCACAAATAAAAATGTCACTGAACTTCTGCTGTGTAATGAGCACTCAAACACACTGAACCAACAATTACTAAATCACTGCTCCCTGAATTGACACACTTATTCATTTGTGGATGTTAACTGAATCTGTAAGACAGCTACACTGTTTACTTCTGAATATTATATTTTATTCTGGTGCGCTTAACGTTATCGCTACTGTGTAATAGTAGCCTATGCTATTCACCAACTAAACATATCCTATTCAATGCGTTCACAGTCTCTTTCATGGACATCATTTGTAGTAGCCTATTCACAAACTGTTTGCTCAAGCATAGCGTTTTCTCGGAGTTCACTGTGTGCTTTCTACCATGCACAAATAAAAATGTCACTGAACTTTTGCTGTGTATTTGTAACAATGAGCACTCAAATACACCAAACAAACAATTACTAAAAACACACACAAAAAAATTATTTTGCACGGGCATTTTGCACTAGTATTTCTAATTACAAAGTACAAAGATTACATTAAAAGGGATGCTTATAAGAGAGCATTCATCTGAAACTGCTGAGTCTGTGAAGGGTTTTGATTATATTATCCACTAAGTACATTGTACTCAGTGTACTGTCATTCTTAAAAAGAATACAAATCATTCATCATAATTTGCCTGCTTATGTGTGTATATATAATCTCTTGTTGTGTGTGTGTGTGTGTGTGTGTGTGTGTGTATATATATATATATACAGTGAGGAAAATAAGTATTTGAACACCCTGCTATTTTGCAAGTTCTCCCACTTAGAAATCATGGAGGGGTCTGAAATTGTCATCGTAGGTGCATGTTCACTGTGGGAGACATAATCTAAAAAAAAAAAATCCAGAAATCACAATGTATGATTTTTTAACTATTTATTTGTATGATACAGCTGCAAATAAGTATTTGAACACCTGAGAAAATCAATGTTAATATTTGGTACAGTAGCCTTTGTTTGCAATTACAGAGGTCAAATGTTTCCTGTAGTTTTTCACCAGGTTTGCACACACTGCAGGAGGGATTTTGGCCCACTCCTCCACACAGATCTTCTCTAGATCAGTCAGGTTTCTGGGCTGTTGCTGAGAAACACGGAGTTTGAGCTCCCTCCAAAGATTCTGTATTGGGTTTAGGTCTGGAGACTGGCTAGGCCACGCCAGAACCTTGATATGCTTCTTACAGAGCCACTCCTTGGTTATCCTGGCTGTGTGCTTCGGGTCATTGTCATGTTGGAAGACCCAGCCTCGACCCATCTTCAATGCTCTAACTGAGGGAAGGAGGTTGTTCCCCAAAATCTCGCAATACATGGCCCCGGTCATCCTCTCCTTAATACAGTGCAGTCGCCCTGTCCCATGTGCAGAAAAACACCCCCAAAGCATGATGCTACCACCCCCAGGCTTCACAGTAGGGATGGTGTTCTTGGGATGGTACTCATCATTCTTCTTCCTCCAAACACGTTTAGTGGAATTATGACCAAAAAGTTCTATTTTGGTCTCATCTGACCACATGACTTTCTCCCATGACTCCTCTGGATCATCCAAATGGTCATTGGCAAACTTAAGACGGGCCTTGACATGTGCTGGTTTAAGCAGGGGAACCTTCCGTGCCATGCATGATTTCAAACCATGACGTCTTAGTGTATTACCAACAGTAACCTTGGAAACGGTGGTCACAGCTCTTTTCAGGTCATTGACCAGCTCCTCCCGTGTAGTTCTGGGCTGATTTCTCACCTTTCTTAGGATCATTGAGACCCCACGAGGTGAGATCTTGCATGGAGTCCCAGTCCGAGGGAGATTGACAGTCATGTTTAGCTTCTTCCATTTTCTAATGATTGCTCCAACAGTGGACCTTTTTTCACCAAGCTGCTTGGCAATTTCCCCGTAGCCCTTTCCAGCCTTGTGGAGGTGTACAATTTTGTCTCTAGTGTCTTTGGACAGCTCTTTGGTCTTGGCCATGTTAGTAGTTGGATTCTTACTGATTGTATGGGGTGGACAGGTGTCTTTATGCAGCTAACGACCTCAAACAGGTGCATCTAATTTAGGATAATAAATGGAGTGGAGGTGGACAATTTAAAGGCAGACTAACAGGTCTTTGAGGGTCAGAATTCTAGCTGATAGACAGGTGTTCAAATACTTATTTGCAGCTGTATCATACAAATAAATAGTTAAAAAATCATATATTGTGATTTCTGGATTTTATTTTTTTAGATTATGTCTCTCACAGTGGACATGCACCTACGATGACAATTTCAGACCCCTCCATGATTTCCAAGTGGGAGAACTTGCAAAATAGCAGGGTGTTCAAATACTTATTTTCCTCACTATATACAGGTGCTGGTCATAAAATTAGAATATCATCAAAAAGTTGATTTATTTCAGTAATTCCGTTAAAAAAGTGAAACTTGTATATTATATAGACTCATTACATGCAAAGTGAGATATCTCAAGCCTTTATTTGTTATAATTTTGATTATTATGGCTTACAGCTTGTGAAAACCACAAAATCAAAATCTCAGAAAATTAGAATATTACATGAAATCACACAGTAATTACACAGTAATCCCATGGTCACTGAACCAGGTTTTGGTTAATTTGGCAGTGTGGGCCGGTGCAAATCCTGCTGGAAAATGAAGGAAGACGTGTGTGTCGCAGTCTTTAATGGTCTATAACTGCAACTCTTTATGAACGGGTCGAATCATTATCACAGGGAGAATTTGGTTGTATTGTTCCCTTTTACTCATTTACTCATTTGCTAACCTCTTTTGTTTGTGTGTTGTTGTATTTGGTGTTGCACGTAGCTCCAGTTTATCATTGGCTGTGTACTTTTATGTTGTGTTCTGTGTAGCATGTCGCGTGCTTTCATGTCATGGTGTGGACACTCAGTCGATGAGAGCACTCATTGGTTGCGTGTCCATGTGCTCTGCTGTCTATTGTCTTAACCCTGACCTTTGTTACCTGATTATTGGTTAATTTGCCCCACCTGCTCTCCCTCGTAACCCTCCTCATTTCCTTGGGTGCTTCTCAGTACTCAAATTGATGCTTCCTCGCTCCTCCGTCCTCCAGCCTGTGACCCAGAAACCGATCAAAGTTAGCCATCTTTTAAGACATTTCAATTCTTTAATTGCACTGCGAGGAGGCTTCCAGAGGAGCTATGAGTGAGGATGTGCAGGTGAATCCTATACGGAAGTCTTTCTTGTTGAGAAGCCTGACACACGTATAAATTCTCCTCCCTCTTCACATCTGTCACAATAATTTTAATTTATGTTTTACCTTTGCAGTTTATATAAACCATATATCACATATATTTCAACAGGGCATCTTGTTTTATTATTATTGTTGTAGGATTGAAAATAATCCAAGATATTTGAAATGAACCAAGACATTTGCTTTACTGTTTTCCACCACCTTTTTCTACCACAAGGACCATTTTGGAGTTCCTAAAGGCACAGATGGGCTGATAGTGATCTAGGCCTGTAGGCCAAGATGTGTGTACTTCGGGGGTCGATGAATTGTCACACCTTTAGTACAATGTCTTTAGTAGTGTGTTTAGTAGTAATTATCTGATTGGTCAGTTTGAATGTCTCACATTTGGGTTTTAGTCACATGGTCAGGAAAGGATAAAAGCATATTGAAACTGTTGCTCTGTCTCTTTGGTGCTCTGGCTCTCTTATTCTCTTATATTACTCTCTTATATGGGGTGGTGTGGCGCAATGGATAAGACACATGCCTTTGGTGTGAGAGACCCGGGTTCGAATCCACTGTGAGACACCAATGTGTCCCTGAGCAAGACACTTAACCCCTAGTTGCTCCAGAGGCGTGCGACCTCTGACATATATAGCAATTGTAAGTCGCTTTGGATAAAAGCGTCAGCTAAATGAATAAATGTAAAAATGTAAATGTTATTCTCTGGGTCCCTTTTTTGGGGCTCTCTCTCTTTGGCTCCTCTTTCCTCTTACTCTCTCCTCTCTCCCTCTCCCATCCTCAATCTCCAATTTTACTATAAAATTACTATAAAATCAAAGTCATACTGTATATCTAACCAAGTTGTGTTCCAAATGATAAGTTGATATCACTAAAATTTTACTTCCAATGAGATTTTAAACGTTGTACCAAAAATAGCCACCGGTTGTCACCCATATTCCATTGATTTTTTGACGCATTTTCCTGTAACAAATTATTACATTTCTCTCCAAATATCACTTCCAAGCATGGAAACTTCTACCAAATGTGTCTCAGTGGGTCCTGCACACTGTAGAAAGAGGCAACAGAATCCAATTTGGTTCTCGCCGCCTTGATTCAACAGAGTCCTTCCCACTATGGTAGGCGCCAAGCAGACTTACAGATAATGGAACAAGAAGTAGTAACTCTCTTGGAAAAAGGAGCCATAGAACATGTTCCCCCACCAGAGAGAGAGAGTTCAGGTTCTACAGCCAATACTTTTTCATTCCAAAGAAGGATGGGGGGGTTGCGTCCAATATTGGATCTACGCCATCTAAATCGGTCAGTCAAAGTTCAAGATATTGACATTGAAACAAATCGTGACTCATATCAGATCCAAGGACTGGCTTGTCATGATAGACCTCAAGGACGCATATTTCCATGTATCCATTCTTCCACAACACAGGAGATTCCTGAGGTTTGCTTTCGGGGGTGAAGCTTACCATTATCGGGTTCTTCTGTTCGGCCAAGCTCTATCACCTGCACTTTCATGCGTGGATGCAACTCTGGCTCCAATGTGACTCCATTTGCGTATTAAATTATATTGACGATTGGTTTATATTAGCTCAATCAGAGCAGATGGAGGTTCGGCATCGAGATGTTGTCCTCGCCCATTTAAGTGTTGGGGTTGAGGCTGAATGCAAAGAAGAGTGTGTTTCTCCAGCACAGATGACCACTTTTCTGTGAGTTGTGTGGGATTCAATGACAATGCAGACACATCTGTCTCCAGCTCATATCATTTCAGTCCTTGCAACCATAAACAAGCTAAAGCTAGAACAGTCACTCACTGTCAGTCAGTTTTAGAGACTGTTGGCAGATACCTTTTGGCCTGCTGTACATGAGACCCTTGCAGTGGTGGCTCAAGACCAAGGGGTTTTCCCTGAGGGGCAGCCCGTTCTGCATGATCAAGGTTAGATGCAGGTGTCTTCGTAACTTCGTGATGTGAAAAGAACCTTGGTTCTTGTCCCAAGGCCCTGTGTTGTGAGCTCCTTGTCGCCGTGTGATGCTTACAACAGATGCATCTCTCACGGGCTGGGGAGCGATCATGAGTGGTCACTCAGCATAGGGTCTGTGGAGGGACTATCATCTGTTGTGGCTCGCAAACTGCATGGAGATGATGGCTGTCTTTCTAGCTCTGAAACACTTCCTCCCAGACCTACGTCATCACGTGCTTGTCTGCACAGACAACAAATCAGTAGTCTCATGTCTAAATCATTAAAGGGGTCTGCGGATGCACACCAGATCCTCCAGTGGGCTCAGGGAAAGCTGCTTTCCCTGAGATCAGTCTACATCCCTGAGCACCAAAACCTAGGGGCAGACATCCTGTAGAGACAGGGGCTGAGGCCCAGGGGATGAAGGCTCCATCCCGAGGTGGTTGAGCAGATATGGAGGGAGTATGGCCAGGCAGAGGTGGACCTATTTGCGTCTCAAGAAATGACACGTTGTTCGCTATGGTTCTCCCTCACGCCATGGTGCAGACGTGGCCGAGGCTACATCTATGTGCTTTTCCCCTGATCACTATGCTCTAAGGAGCTCTGGAGAGTGTATGCTGGGACGAGGCCCATCTGTTGCTAGTAGCCCCGTTTTGGCCTGGTTTGGTTCTCGGAACTTATGTCCCTCCTCGACGGCTCCCCTAAGGAGATTCCAATCAGAATCCCCCTGCCCAGATTCCCCCTTCTATGTAAGAAAAGTGCAGAGAAAAGCACTATATAAAAATGTAATGAATTATTATTATTGTTATTATTTAAGTGGTGAGTTTTTGGGGAAGAATCCATTGTTGACACGTTTCCTGTGTAACGATATTAGCTCAAAGGGGAAATATTAATAATAATCGATAATTACTAATTATGATTAATTATTAATATTTGGGTCAGTTAATTAGATTAACTTTGAGGTAAGCCAATTAATATTACAATCAATTAATCAGTTGTAATATTACAACTGATTAATATTAATATTCCAACAAACTCTTTGATTATTCATTTATTCTAAGAAAAGTGTATCTTTCATGGTCACTGAAAAATAATTATTCCCTTAGCATGTACAGCAATTAGAGCATACAGTAACAAGATCAAGATCGTAAAAGGGACTTTGTATGCAAACAGAGGATCATAAATCAAACTCATATTTGTGCACAAGTTTTATTAACTAAATCACAAACATAACTAACACTAAACAAGCATACATACATTCATACATACATACATACATACATGCAGGTAAAGGGGTGAGTGATGTGGAACCGGAAACAGGAAATAGAACTATGGAGCAAGATCTATTTCAGTATGAAAATAACCATCAGATAATCATTTTCAGAGCACCTCATTAAATTGATTTACTTGCATGGTCAGTTGCAATCGTGGACAATTCTTGAAGTGGTTGAAAAATTAGTCTGTTGGGGGGTCCGTGGAGGTAAAAAATCATGGTGCAAGTTGCAATCGTTTCTTCTCCGTTAGATGAAGAAGATAGGATGAACTTGTATTGTCGCTGTTCTCATGGCTGGAGTGCAGATTGTGGCCTACACGCTCTGGGCCGGCAGGACACAAAGAGCACATGGTGAGAGTTGCGAGGGACTTTGCGAGGGACTCAGTCCGTGTTGAATGACGGCACTGAACTCCTAAAGTTGTCCTTGATGCTGGAGTGAGCTCATGTCCTGGATGCTTCGAAGCCTCCTGCCCTGGGCCTGTTGAGGCCACGCTGGACCGCACAGCATCCTTAAGGCAAGAGTTGTCCGTTTCCTTCTTGGTTGGATTTAAGAAAGGCAGTCTGACTCGGCCTGCAGAGGCCTGCAGGGCCCAGTGGGGGGGGGGGGGGGAAAGGGGGTCCCCCCCCCACAGGATTCACTTGGAGCTGCAGTTTAGGTCCGAGGACAAGAGCTAAGAGGGCCGGATCTTGTGGTCAGTGACTTTTAAAGCGTGAAGATGGCAGACCCATTTGGAGGTATAAGAGCCAATAAGAAGTGTCTTCCTTTGGAGGGAAAATGTATTTTTTATGACCTTTGTTTTTTATGACCTTTGTGTCTTTTTTAATGTCTTTTTTATGACCTTTCATTGGGTGCTTAAGCACCCAATGAAAGACCAATGTGTACTTTCATTGGGTGCTTAAGAAAATAATCTTCAAGATTCTTATAGTTCTAATGCGTCACAAAGTTAGCAAAATGTAATGTAAATTAACAAATTGGGGACGCAGATTGGAGTTTATAGAGACCAAATATGCCACACATCTGATTTTGGTAAACCATAGTATGCAACAAAGTCTGAAAATCATGAGGTGGGAAAATTAGATACATGTCTACACATTTCTCAAGAGGTTATACATAGAATACATATGATTAATAGGGTTATCTCTCGGTGTTCGGTGAGAGTCCCGTTTTGGTTGTATAATCAAATATATATCAAAGTATATACATAATAGTACACAAAACATCACAGTCATTCACACAGTTTCTGGGATGCACGTTCATTTCTAGCTCAGTTCGTCTCTGATTAATGCAGCGAAGTCTGCATGGAAGATTGTTTCTTCCCATTGTCTCTCTCTTGCACATGCGGCCACATTCCTTTCGATCGTAAAAACTCTCTGTGTTCCCTGTAACAAGACACCGTCCTGCCAGTGTGTTAGCTTCATTTGGGATGTTAGTTTTTGGGGAAAGTTTCACAGTGAGTTTGCTGGATTATTCATTAAATAAATGAATAATTTGTGTGTGTCCGATTGGTCCAGACGCTACACCTGCATGGTGCTTTGAGGTTGAGGCCTGCAATCCGCACAAGGGTAACACTAGCCTGGTATCTGCCCATTGTATTGGAAGGTCTCTCTTTGGCTCCCTTTGAACCCTTGGAAACTGTTACAGTTAAGTTTCTGACTCTAAAAACTGTGTTTATTTTAGTAGGAGTAGGAGACCTCCAGGCCCTTTCGGTTGCACCAGGTTTGGTGAAAGCAATCCTTCAACCGAGACCTGGTTATGTGCCTAAAGTGCCTACTAAGGTGTCAGCCCATAGTTCGGCAGGCTTTCTGTCCTCCTCCCTTTTCAAACTCGGACTAGGAAAAGATGAATTTGGTGTGTCCAGTTAGAGTACTTGACACTTACGTCCACAGAGCAGCCCTGTGGAGAAAGTCAGATCAGTTTTTTGTATGCTTTGGTTCACCCAAGAAAGGTTTTCCCACGACCAAGCAGGTGATGAGCAAGTGGATAGTCGAGGCCCAGGTGCTTACAGTAAAGACAGGCACTTGTCAGTACGGTGAAGTGGGTATTATAATTCCCACAGCGTCGCTACTATAACGCAGCACGTCTCAGGTTACGACTGTAACCATTGTTCCCTGAGAAGGGAACGAGATGCTGCATATTGGACATACTCCCTGCATGCCTGTGATTGACTTGCTTTGGCCTGTCAGAAGCTGACATTGTTTGGTTCGGGCACTCTAGTTTCCTGGGCTTTACGTCACCCCGCCAGTGACATCCCACCCTTCCATTGGACTGATTTCACATGTGCTTCAAGACACAATCACGCAGAGGCATTCCCACAGCATCGCTACTATGACGCAGTGTTATCATTCCCTTCTCAGGAAACAATGGTTACAGTCATAACCTGAGACGTTTTCCTGTTTGTTCTTGTGACGTTCGACATAAAGCCTACTTGGAGACACACAGCTGTATTACATATTTTTTCATTATGTGTTTTTTCTGCAAGTAAAAGCAAACCAAATCCCAACTCTAACCAGTCTTAAATTGGTTTAAAACAACAAAAATCCATTACTCCATTAATGAAAATAACTAGCAATTTATCTTACATGGCAGCCTGGAGACTGACTGTCAGGTATCCAATTATGAATTACAGAGAATGAAGGGAAGACAAATAACAAGTTGCTGAAAAATGAAGAATTATGTCAGTAAGCAACAACTTCAATCACGATTGCATAGAATAAGAATAATACTCAAGAAATGGCACCAAAGGCATTCAGTGAATAAATGTAAATACTAAGCAAGAGCGAAAAAAGTTGCATATTTCTTACATCATGCCTTCCATTCTTCAGATATGAAAATGTTTTATCTTATACAAAACAGTTTACAAAACTGCTTATCAAATGTGTATGTTGAATATCATTGTATCTTATATTTTTCAGTGTTTCTTGGCCAAAACAAACTACAATCTGCACAAGACTGTATGTTGATAGTCAAATATCTGACTTGTTTCATACCTTAACACATATTTCCCTTCATTAGGTGTTAGTAGTTGTACCAAATTCACCAGCTGACCATGCATAATTGCTTAAGCATATGGGTTAATTCAATAAATAATACTCATAACAGGACTAAAACGCATGTCTGTGACCATGGTTTTATACTTGTGTGCACAGGTGCAGAAACATTTGTGATTACTGAACCAAAATGCATTGTGCTTATGAGTATTAGTTAGACAATATAGTGACAAATATTACATAATGTAACCATATAATATGCAATTATTGTGCAGTAAATAATCAGCCAACATTTGCTTCCAGGAAAAAGAAGATATAGGCCATATACCTATTTGGATTTTTCGTTCATCTATGACAGTATCAATCAGTGTTATATGAATACCGAGTCTAAAATAATAATAATTGAATAATAATTGAATACCGAGAACAAAAAGTCAATTTACCACAGTTAATTGGTAAAAGCTCGTTATCTGAACAAAAAGCTTTCACAAGAGCTGCATTTTTGTGTGAAAACAACCTTGATTCCCTTCAAAGTAATGATCCATCCATTTAGCAGAGAGTACCATCAGTGCTAAGATCTCTCCAGCTATAAGTTTTCCCTATCCTGTGCGTTGCGTTTTCTAAAAGCACAAAATGACACCATCGATTGCTCTTCAGAGAGAATGCTTTAGCGTAATGATATATTTGATATATGAGTATTTAACTTGTGCCATCCCCCTGTTTTGTTTGCTTATTTGTTTTCACTGGTAAACTGATCCAAGCCAAGCAAGAAACCATCTGATGTCATCGAGCAGATAGAAATATCTAAGCTTTCTAAGAACAACACTAATCCATGATTGCTCAGTGTTGGAAGTTGTCAAAGAGCAAAGGTAGGTTGAGGGAGAAATACAACGAACCGGTGAGATACTTCATTCTTCCAAACACGTGCTCCTACTGTTACAATAAAGACAAAAACAACTTGATAAATGTCTCACTGGCCATGCTAACACTACTGTAGGATGTAAAATAAAACATGTAAAGAACCTGCTCTCACTTACTGTTGATGGAGCCTCTGAGCTGCTTTCTAAGAGGGCAAATGAAGGTAAGCATTTAGCTGTGTTTTCTCAGCTGTCAGTTGCTGACATTTTAAGAATTTCTGCATTTGTGTTTGTGGGGACGCTATCAGCATGACTGGTGTCTGAAGCACGTGTATCAACACAACAATTTCCTTAGCCGATGACAGTCCATGACATAACTTACTTAGCCGGAGTCTGATGCGTCAGTCATTAAGGGCGTGTCCTAAGAGTCATAGTTGTCAAATGGTTATATTCCCTCGGACATCACCCAAGCTCCTATGCCATGTGACAAGGAAAGTCCCAGCCTTTACAGCCTTCCTGTGTTCCATGGAGTCAGGCATTAGCCACATGCATCCCAAGTGCAGAACTCTAGGTTTAGCTTTGTCAACTTCTCTTGCATGACACATCTATAGGGAATACTGGCCCAGAGAGAACACTTTAAACTGCAACCTTGGCCTACCACTACCTCTAGGGGGAGCAGATACGGGGTCACATCTAGAATAATTATTCACCATCCTCATAACCAAGAACTCAACCCCTAGAGGGCCGCAGGGGAGCTTCAGCTCTACCACCACATCGGGGGAAAGCATGCTCTCCCTCTGGCCCTGCCTCCATTCCTCAGACTGTGATGGGCCAGGAGAGGTCTTAGGTGAAGGTTTAGATTGGCGCAGGATGTACTTCCTGAAACTCACCTCTCTAAACTTCCTGACTACTGTCTCTACAGACGTGCCAAAAAGCTCAGAGGCGAGACTGGTGCATCAAGGAGAACTTGCGTGCTCCTCACCCAAACACTGGTCCTGTGTTTCCTCAGGTGTCAAAAACCTTGCACACGGAGGCACTTCCTAAAACTCTTGTTGAAGTGCTTATCCATGATTGCTTAAACACATGGTTAATGAAGACAAAAATGCTGATGACGTACATTGCAGGCACCCTCTTATACTCATGAACGCTGCAGTAGTGACGTCATGGATTGTTGTCAGCCAATGAAATTGTTGTGTTGGCACACATGCTTCAGACACTGGTCACGCTGATGCCGTCCCCATAGCTTTGATCTAAGACGCAGTGTTGAGCTTCACTTTGAAAGGGAACCATATTATTTCCTGGTGTAATGCATTAAAGTAAATTGCAGTTATCACTAAAACCCAGCAATAATGTTTTCCTTTTTGAATACATAATAATAGTGATACATAAATGTCATAGTCAGACATTCCTTTCTGGCAGCTGTAATGCCTGATTACTGGGTTAAAATGATACAGGATTACTGGGTCAGCACACATTTATAGCTTTACTGACTTATTGCCATTTAGAAATGGTTTATACATAACTCTAGCATTACCATGCTGAAAAACTTAATTAAACCTCTTCAGCTCTTTAGCTGGACACCTAATTGGTGTTTAGCTGGTTGAGCTATGTGGTCAGATTGTCTTAGCCCAAAAATCCTTCTAAAATGAACCAACAGACCTGCCTGACCAGATTTTCTTAGACTATGTAGCCATCTTAAAATCATCAATGTACAAAATTTTCAAATTTGTAAACAAAAGAAAGATTATTGGAGTACATTGGAGTACACACTATTTCAAAATGTATTGTTTAATTCAATGTGTTACTTGACATTTCTTCATAATTATTTGTGAAATTTAGTAATTTAGATATTTAGTTTCAAAGTAAACCCTACACCATTTGTTTAGTGCAGATTGATTTAAGATGTTTCATCATATACATATTCATATGTTTGGTTTTACTTTATTTTGAGGGTCCCTTTAACACATTATGTTGACTGTAAGTAATGTTGAAATCATAAAAATACTTGAAATCATTTATTTCAGTTAGTTGCCAAGGCAACATTTCTAAATAATTGTTTGAAGTTGAAGTTGAAGTATAAAATTACTAAAACTAAAACTCAAATACAAAATAAATGAAAGCTAAATAGAAATATACAAACTAGTAAAATAAAAAAAAATCACATAAAATTATAATTTAAACTAAAATGAAAATGAATAATAATTTAATAATAATACTAAAATAACACTGTCTATTATTAATGCAGTGTCTTTACAAATCAAGCATTAATGCTTACTTTGCCCAAAACTCTGCTTTGTCTAGAACATTTTCAAACTTTTGGAGAGCACTATATGTTGCGTTGAATGCTGGTGTCCATGATGGATCTTTAAAACAAAACCAACCACTTTCTTGGTTTACTAGCTTCGACAGCTAAGTTTTGTTGCTGAGCACCAGCAAGACCAGCATCAAACCAGCATAAACCTTTTCTTATCTGTCCCTCTCACCAGGATACACTTTGCTGAAATCTCCTCCCCATTATGGTGTATTTTTGTCTCTGTCTCAGACAGTATTCTCTATTATTACTTTCTCGCCTGTAATGCTATCACATGGTGTCTTTGGCTTTCTTGCTCCCAGCTTTCACTTCCTCTCTCTCTATCTCTCAAGTCTCTTGCTCCTCACAGCTGTTTCTGACAGTATGTGCTCATGCTGGCTTTATGAGAGGGGCAGCCGTGTAAGGGGTTGGCCACGCATAATTAGGCCTCTCATAACCACCACAGTATTGCAGCTAAACATAGAAATCCCTCAGGCCATGAGGGGAGCCATTGTGAGGTGACAAAACATTTACTATTATGGCCAGATGGGGGCGATGTGGCTCTGCTCTGATTGTACAAACCACTGGCTTGCCATTTATGTCCTTTTGGTTTTCTCTGCAGTGATCAGTTAAACGTAGAGGAGAAATATGAAAGAGATGAGAAGGGCAGAAGAGAAAGAAGGGGAGAAATCTGACGGTAATCTCACATCTGTACTGAAAAAAAATAATAATTTGAAAAACAAGGAAAGTACTCCAGTTTGGAAGCCCTTTACTACTCAACTTCAGGCCAAACTGGTCAGATGCAAAATCATCAACAACCACATTTCTGTTTTCTTTTGTGTCTTGTAGGAAGCTCCGAAATTGTTCTACATCATAATTCTCCTCCTTTGCACTTGTCATGATCTGAGTGGAGATTTCTCTTTCACTATCAGATTCTGATGTATACTCCATCTCACTGCAAGTATCAGTCTAATTCACTTCTTTTGTCCCTACTTTTTTTTTTTCATATGACCTCTTTTTGAGTTCTGTTCACCTGCAGTGTTTGTTGCTTTATGCTTCACAACTGGTATTTTGAAATCTGTTTCAATAACTTCCATCAAATCTGGCAACTCTTCAACTCTTCACACCCTTGTTTCAGCATCATAAACACTTGTCGTCTAAATGAAAATACGTGTTTCAAATGCGGTGATTTACATCCTACCAGTATTTTTCTTAATGCCTAAACACATTGACCATATCGTGACAACTCACGTACCAAAACGTCATCCTTAACAAATGGTGGGACATTTGACAAAGTAATTTTATTTGCTGGATTGACAAGTGGAAAAACTGGAGTGTGTTTTTCACTTCAATTCCTTGTTCAATAATCTTGTTCACCTTCTCTACTGAGTCTAAGAAAGGAACCATCACACTATTCATTCTAGATGCCGATCTTATGCTTTCATGCCCAATCACCTGTCCACCATGCCGCCGGGTGAGCTGTTCAAACCCCATTCCCTCCTTCACGCTGGCCATAATGGCCAGCAAAAAACAACAACAAAAAAAACAACAACCCACCCTCCTAATTTCCAAAAAACAAAAACCAACTAACCTTGAAAATTGGAAAAAACACAGCCGCTCTCACAGACACGCTTCACTCGCTCCACCACACTCACGCATGCGCAGAGAGAGAGGGTAGTGCATGACATTCTTTAAACCTCTGACAACAGATGTTTGTATTGTAATAGCTCTTATGTAAAAACTATAAAGCACACAGAATAAGGTTTTTTTATTAATCCCACAGGTTTTTGTAATTAATTACAAGTAACATTAAATCATCAATCATATTTACAAACTAAATCCCCAAATGTACAATCTACATAAAATGAGGTATATTTTACTGTATACATGTAGATATAGATGCTATTAAATATTATTATATTTTATTATTAAATATTATTACTTATTATTAGCGATTCTTTATGGCATCATATTACCTTCATAGGTCCAGCTGATGACCACTGCACCAAGAAGTGAACACTCTCCACTTCAAGGCATACAATTATCTCGTGGAGGGAGTTGTGGAGTGAAGGATGGTAGCAACAACCTCAATTAGCCCCTCAGAGGCCAAGCCCTCAGCTTCCACAGTTCTGGGTGGGGGCAAAGTATTGAGTCCCCTGCCTGGGACAGAAGGTCCCTCCTGATTGGAATCTCCCAAGAAGAGGCGTCGAGGAGAGACACAAGATCCGAGAACCACACTCTGCCCAGCCATCGTGGGGGGATCAAGGTGAGACGGACCTTATCCCGGCGAACTCTCTCCAGAACTCCCGGGAGCAGGGCGATCGGGGGAAAAGCGTACAGACGTTGCCTCAGCCATGTCTGAATCATAGAATCAAATCCCAATGGAGCTGGATGCATGAGGGAGAAACAGAGAGGACAGTGAGACGATGTCTCAAAGTTAACATTTTGAAATTGAGCTGCATGACTGACTGGTTCAGATGATGCAGATCTAAAATTGGATGCAACCCCCCATCCTTCTTTGGAACAATAAAATACTGGCTGTAGAAACCGGCTTCTCTGTCGGGGGGAGGTACACATTCTATGGAGCCTTTTTACCTCCTGTTCCATGACTAGAGTCTGCTTGGTGCCTACCACTGTGGGAAGGACCCCAATAAACCTGGGTGGGCGAGACCCGAACTGAATAGTGTAACCCTTTTCTACTGTGCGCAGGACCCAATGAGATATATTTGCCAATAGCTTCCCTGCTGCCAGAAAATCTACTAAGGGAACCAGCCTCTCGAGACTGGCCTCTGATGTTTTACGAGCAACCACTTCGGACACCGCTGCGCCCTGAAGCACGAGAGGTGGCAAGGTTGGAAGAACCGCCCCCTGAGGTCACCTAGGGGAAATGGGCACCGTATTATGAGGTGTTGACCACTCCCACTGGAGTGGACTACCCTCAGTGGTTTAGCGCCACTGGCATTAAGACCTCTTCCCCGCAGCCTTCTTGGTGATAAGGATGTCCTCAGATCTGTCTTACCCACCAAAGCCAAAGTTTTTCTGACCAGCTTGGTGGGCAATGTCGGGGATGATGCAGACTGAGGGGAGAGACAGCTGGACAGCTGGCCCATAACCGTGGTCTTTATGGCCAACTAACGAAGAATAGTGGGATGTTTGTGCACTATAAGCTCGATAGGAGATCGGTTTCTTCCACAATCTCCACAATGAGATTAAAAAAATGGTAGGCCCCGACGAGGAAGCTATGCTCATCCAGTTTGCTTTTGGGATGAACGTCCTGCTTCTCAGCTGGCCAGCTGGCAACACCGCAAGTCACAACCTCCACCAGCTCCTCATGCTGGTCTCCTGCCTCGATACTTACAACATCCAACTCCTCAGAGCTGGTTAGTTGCAGCAGCAGTGCCTCAGCCAGGGTGGAAGAAACCAGTGCGCATGCTTCCGAACCCTGATATAAGGCACTGGATCTAGTAGGTGAGGGCAGAGATAAGGCCAGGCCCAACTCTAACCCCTCTGTTAGATCCATCTGCTATCCCCATGACCTAGCTCGCCTCAGTGCCTCGGCAGCAGCAGGACCTGAGGCCTGAGGACTGCGAGCCCGAGCGCTCTACTCGAAGAGCACCAGGCGTGAGTGGAGCGTCCGTAATGGAAGCTGTTCATAATATACACAGCCAGCACCCTGGACTGTTCATGCTCCACTCCCAAACAAACAACATAAAGATCATGTGTACAGGGCCGTTTGAAGGAATTTGGGGGCCCCAAGCAAAATGGACATGGAGGCCCCCCCAAACACACACACACACACACACACACACACACACCCCGCACGCCCGCACGCAAAGCCTACAGGAACCACAGCATAGCCATATAGTTCACCCACACTTTATATAAATAAAAAATGTTTACAGTGCAAATACTGCTGTTGCATATACTGTGCATAAAATTTGAACATTTTCAACAACTGAACATTTGCAGTAACCTTTAAGTAACTGTTCAAGATCCATTGGTAACTTATAAAAAATAATGTCATATTTGCATAAACTGTCACTACCGTATATCCCGACACTAGCACATTAAGATAAGCTATGAAAAAATCATGTTCCTCTGCCTCTTTCTGGTTAAATAATGTTTATAGATGGGTTGCAAAGTATTTATTAAGTAAAAAGACTGTTTGCTAACAGTTAAATGACAATTAACTAAAGATTAAATTACTAACAATTTACCATCTTTTAATGATGGTTATTATAAAGTGTTACCGAAAAGATCTGTTAACATTTCCATATTTTGATATTAGAAGGGAAGGGATGCAGCTGCTTTCACAACTACCAATGCTTAAAAACATCCCAAGCTAATGTTTGATGCACATAATTTATTGTGTGGTTTTCCTAACCCCCATTTGGTAAATAGATTATCATGGTGGAATAGTTAGTATAGCATGCTATGCCACATTCATCAAAACCTATTACAAAGCTATAGCAATGTCATGCCATTAAATACGATAAACAGTGATTCTGGAACAGATCTGCGTCTTCCTTATCCCGTTAAAAAAATCATATTATAGTATGTAACCATATTCCGTCCGTTCGAAAAAAAAGTTGCACTAACTGTTCGTTACAAGCAGCATTTGCCGTCAGGCAGGTAGCTAACATAAAGATATTTTTGCTAGCCTACCTGCTGCAAAATTACACCATTTGTACAAGACAAGTAGAGCTATTTTATCCAGTGTAATTTATCAATTACCACTATCTTGTTTTACTTGCATAATTCCGCTTCATGATGACTGCCGAGGAGGTTTTGTATTTTGCCGGCAGCAGAGATCACGTGGTTGGCTGGCTGCCGTCAGCGACTACTGAGAGGGGCCCCCTTGAGGGGGATCCCGATAACAGTGTCGTTGCACTTTACTGCATTGACTATCAAAGGGGCGCTCACACAGTTTGTCGTTGCATTTTATTCTTAACCAGTCGTTGTCTTGGGGCCCCAGGCCAGCTCGGGGCCCCAAGCAATTGCTTGGTTTGCTTGCCTTGTCGTGACGGGCCTGCATGTGTATCCCCACCCGTGATGTAGCGTGGGTAGGGATGAATCTTAACTGCTGTTTGCTCACCATTATATATGTGCTTGATACCGAGACAGACAATACCAAATTAGACAAATGATTTCTTGCAGAGCGCTTACTGAAGACACAGAAGCTAGCGTTTTACAGTTTGGGCATGCTTTATCATTTCTTGGTACATGATGTCACCCACCTTTGTTGTCTCTTCAAACCACTGGACTGATTTCACACGTGCTTCACGATGCAATTACACAGAGTGTTCCCACAGTGTCAATTGACGCTGCTCGAGTTCCCTTGAAAGGGAACTAATGTTAACAAATGGAACCTGGAATGAGAGATGTCTGTCTGATTTTGTTTTTCACTTCAATACTTATTTAGAATTTCCATGTAAAATAATTAATAAAATTAGTTAAAAACTCTAGTATCAATATTTTTATGTGATGACTGAGACAACATAAGTATCGGAAGTATTGTTACTGCAGGGTGAAAACTGTGCAAAAAACAGGCATTGGAGTATTCTCAGGAACTGAAAAAAATAATGCTGCATTAATTGTTTTTTTTAGAAAAAAAAAAAAACGACATTCGGTTACTAACGTAACCTCGGTTCTCTCTAGAGAGAGAACGAGTGTTGCGTAAGTTTAGCTTACGCTACGGGAAAAACTCCTTTTTCTCGAGAATACTGAAGCAGAAAATGATCCTTAATTTTTAATAATTTAAAACGCATTTGCCACAGCAGCAGACCTAGGCGAGGCAGCTCGCGCGCCCATAGGCTGCTCTGCGGCAACTGCTGCAACCTATCAGTGTGTCTGCCATGACAGCAGCGCCAATGGGAAGCTTTCCCTGCGCTACGTCATGGCCCGCCAATATGGGTGTGGCCCAAGCCTATAAATACCCATCGCTCAGGTTGCACTATGATTTCAGTTGACTGGAAGCAAAACTATAACGCAGCACAAGCACGGCAGGTTACGCAACACTCGTTCCCTCTCTAGAGAGAACCGAGGTTACGTTAGTAACCGAGTGTCGTTCTCTTACGAGAGTACTCTCGTGTTGCGTAAGTTTAGCTTACGCTATGGGAACCCAATGTAAAACGCGTGCGTGCTAATATTCCAACACCAATCTCCCAAGGGCAGATTGCCCGGGGCTATGTATAAGTGGAATAGACGCATAGCGGCTACATGGGGCGGGACGACTCGGTATTATGAAGATAGGTGCTTACACATATATACAGTTAAGACAATATAACAGCCTTGAAACTGCATAGGCCCATAGGACATTGCAATATATCAACAGTCTAACGAACTAGGTTGGGTAGACATATTTAATATAGCATAATCAGGCTGAGAACAGACAATCAACATGGCACTTTACTTCATTCTACAACACCTGGACAATCGGAACACATACACAAGACTCCTGTTTGTGGATTACAGCTCTGCCTTTAACACCATCATCCCCGACCTCCTCCACAGCAAACTGACCCATCTGAACATTCACCCCTTCCTCTGTTCATGGATTACAGACTTCCTCACCAACAGGACTCAGTATGTCAGGCTGGGCACACATCTCTCACAGCCCCGCACAGTCAACACCGGTGCCCCCCAGGGTTGTGTGCTGTCCCCCCTGTTCTTCTTACTGTACTCCAATGACTGCATCTCTGGAGACCCTTCTGTCAAAACCATCAAATATGCGTACGACACCACCATAATAGGCCTCATCTCCAACAACGACGAGTCAGCCTACCGCAGAGAGGTCAGTCTCCTGGAGTCCTGGTGTGCAGTCAGTAACTTGGAGCTTAATATCAACAAAACAGTGGAGATGATAGTGGACTTCCTTAAGATTTGTGACTTCATTAACAATTCATCCGTGACTGTGGTAGAGCACTTTAAGTTCCTGGGCACAACCATCACCAACACACTCAAATGGGACAATAACATCTCCCAACTAGTGAAGAAAGGCCAGCAGTGCCTGTTCTTCCTCCACCGCCTGAAAGGACTACTGCTCAGTCCCCCCATCATGGTACAATTCTACAGAGCGGTCATTGAGAGTGTGCTAACATCCTCCCTCAAGGTCTGGTTTGCCTCTGCGTCAGCCCGCGCAAAGGCCAGGCTACAAAGAGTCGTCCGGGCAGCAGAGCAGATCATCGGCTGCCCCCTGCCCCCCATCATGGACCTGTACAGCTCCAGGTCCATTAACAGAGCTGTGAAGATTGCGGCCAACCCCTCTCATCCTGCCAATAGTCTGTTTAATCTTCTCCCCTCTGGAAAGCGGTACAGGGCCTTTTTGCCCAAAACATCACGCCACCGCCACAGTTTTTCCCCCCAAGCAATAGCCCTCCTAAATGACTCTTAAACCTGGAATTCATTGCACTTTATTTTTATTTAACATAACACTATCTACATTCATATTAACTTATTGCTCATAATGTCTCTGTTTGTCCTTGTATTGTGTTTTTGTCCTTGTTTTTTTTTTTTTTTATTATTATTTTTTTTTTTACTGTTTTACTGTGTGTTGCCTGCATGGAGAAGACCAAATCAAATTCCTAGTATCTGTATACATGGCGAAATAAAGTTGAATTGAACAGCCTGGCCTGTAGGGCAGGCACTTCTAGGTTGTAAAACCTTATAAATGTAGACAGGGAGGCCCAGCCTGCTGCCATAAAATATCTTGAAGTGAAACCCCGCTTGTCCATGCCCACGACGAGGCCATGCCTCTAGTTGAGTGGGCTCTAACGCCCAAGGGACAATCCAGGCCCTTGGAGGCGTAAGCTGACGCAATAGCATCAGCTATCCATCTGGACAGGGTCTGTTTCGAGGTGGCTAGCCCTTTAACATGGCCACCGAAGGAAGCGAAAAGCTGCTCTGTCTGCCTGAAGGCAGTGGAACGCTCTACATAAATCCTCAAGGCCCTAACTGGGCAAAGGAAATTAACCCCATCCTCACTGTCAGGTGCAGGGAGGGCTAACAGGGAAATGACTTGCGCTCTAAACGGAGTCGCAAGCACCTTCGGGACATAACCATGTCTTGGTTTGAGGATGACCTTAGAGTCATTAGGCCCAAATTCCAGACACGTAGCACTCACTGAGAGCGCGTGCAGGTCGCCCACCTGTTTTACTGAGGCCATTGCCAGCAGAAAAGCGGTTTTGAAGGAAAGGTTTTTTTAGCTCCACCGCATGTAAGGGTTCAAATGGATGACCTTTCATGGCCTCTAGGACCGTAGAAAGGTCCCATACTGGAACTGAGGGGGGTCGAGGAGGGTTCAGCCTCCTAGCACCCCTGAGAAAACGGATTATGAGGTCATTCTTTCCCAGCGACTGGCCATTTACAGGTTTCGTAAATGCCGCTATAGCCGCCACATACACCTTGAGCGTGGATGGGGTTCTCCCGCTGTCCAACAGCTCTTGCAGGAAAGAAAGCACCACCGTTACCTCACAGTGTAGCGGGTCTAATTTGTGAGCTGAACATCATTCAGCGAACACTGACCATTTAGACGCGTAGAGCCGTCTAGTAGACGGAGCTCTAGCCTGTGTGATCGTGTTCATCACTCCCTCTGGGAGGTGAAATGGTAATAATTGATCGCCCACACATGTCGGGCCCACATCTCGGGGTATGGGTGCCAAATTGCGCCCTCGGCCTGGGACAACAGGTCCCTCCTCAGCGGAATCGGCCATGGAGCTGTGCTCCCCAGTTCCATTAACTCTGGGAACCAAACTTGATTCTCCCAGAGCGGGGCTACCAGAATTATTGAGCATTTGCACTCCCTGATTTGCTTGATTACCTATGGTAACAAGGCGACCGGGGGAAATGCATATAGAGGGCGTCTGGGCCAGTCTAGGGCCAGTGCGTCCCTTTCTTTTGAAAAGAACATCGGGCAATGAGCGTTGGCCTGTGACGCGAATAGGTCTACCTCCGCTCTGCTGAAGATGTCCCAGATGCTTTGTACCACCAGGGGATGCAGGGACCATTCCCCTGGGGGAAGCTTGGTCCTCGACAGCATGTCCGGGCTCACGTTCAGGATGCCCGGAACATGCGCTGCTCTCAGCGAGCACAAGTTGTGCTGGGCCCATATAAAGAGGTGTTTTGCTCTTGCAAAAAGGCTCCGAGATCTGAGGCCACCCTGGCGGTTTATATAGACACCACTGACATATTGTCTGTTCTGACTAGAACATGGTGATTCCTCAGCACAGGAAGGAAAAACTGTAGGGCATTCTCGACCGCTTTCATCTCTAGACAGTTTATGTGTAGACGCTTTTCTGCATCTGACCACAGGCCCATTGATGGCCTCCCTTCGTAAAGGGCGCCCCAACCCGTGTTGGAGGCGTCTGTTGAGACTACTTTGACCGCTGGGGGTAAGCCCAGGTTCACGCCGGACTGGTACCAGTCAGGCCTCGCCCACGGTTTCAGTGCTGCCACGCAAGTCTGATTTACCGTGAGACGCAGCAAGCCTGATGTCCACGCTCGCGCCGGAACATGCCGCCTCAGCCATAGCTGAAAGGGGTGCATGTGTAGCAGACCCAGCCGCAGCACCGCCGAGGCTGAGGCCATAAGACCCATCATCCTCTGAAACACTCTGAGGGGAAGAGTCCTCCCCGCTAAGAATGTCGCTGCTAGGCACTGGATTACTGCTGCGCGTTCTCGCGTTAGGTGCGCCAACATCGACCTGGAGTCCAATTCTATTCCCAGAAAAGACCTGGCTGGGTGATAGATTGCTTTTGGCCCAGTTGACTCTGAGACCCAACTGTTTCAGATGGTCCAGCAATAGCGCCCTGTGCAATGCCAATTCCTCCCTCGACTGCGCTAAAATCAGCCAGTCGTCCAAATAGTTCAGAATTCTCACGCCCCTTCGTCTGAGAGGCGCGAGTGCTGTGTCCACGCATTTCGTAAATGTACGAGGTGCTAAAGACAGGCCGAACGGAAGGACGGTGTACTGATAAGCCTGGCCCTCGAAGGCGAATCTCAAGAATGGCCTGTGACGGGCTTCTATTTGAATCTGAAAGTAGGCATCTTTCAGATCCACTGATATAAACCAGTCCCTCGGTCAGATTCGAGCGAGGATTTGACTGGTCGTGAGCATTTTGAACGAGCGTATCATAAGAGCTTTGTTCAAACGCCTGAGATCTAGTATGGGGCGGAGCCCGCCGTCCTTCTTCGGGACTAAGAAGTAACGGCTGTAAAACCCAGACTCGCTCTCTGCCAAGGGAACGGTCTCCACCGCTCCCTTCCTTAGCAAATTCGCTATCTAGGCGCGAAGTAGGTGTGCTACTTCCTGATTTACCGAGGTTTCGACCTGTGCTGTGAAGCGCGGCGGTCTGCAAGCGAAATGGAAACGAATAGCCCCGTTTTACTATCTCTAGTACCCACTTTGAGACCCATGGAATCGATTCCCATGCTTTCGCATGAATAGCCAGGGGTAGAATGAAATCTGGGCCCCGGTCGCTGGTATTCAGGGACTCGGGAACCCGGCCATGATGACGTACTTTGTTTATCAAGTTCATGTTCAGTGGGGTAGACAGCACTTCGTGCAGCGGCTTTGTAGCTAACTTCCCGGCATAACCGGGAAGAAGCTGTATTACAGACGAGGCTGTGTGAGCTCGTGGCACGAGGCACGGGGTGTTTGGTAACACAGATACAGTCGTGTTCATAGGAAGGGGTGAGCGCTGTACAGCGGGTACAATTTTGGTGATAAAATATGAGTTTTAAGGGCTACAATTATTGACAACATGGGGACATTTCTTGGTTATATTTTATTATTTTAGTTTTTTACTACCCTATGAAGCTAAAATAGGATCTTATCCCCCCTTATTTCAATACAAAAAATATTGTCTGCCACAAATGGTAAAAAATAGCTATAATTTCTTTTTTTCAATCTATCTAAAATAGAATCTAACTCTATATAACCTACATTGTTTTTCTTGAAATTTTGTGACTTCTCATTTAGGGTCATGAACATGAATGCAAAGTTTCAACATGCTGAATCATTGAGAAATGTGCATACATAAATTTTACATGATCTTGCTGCTTGTGGGTCAATTTGACCCGGATAGGCATCTATTCAAAAGCAACTGTACAGATTATGTCAGAGCTCTTCAACTCTAGTCCTGAAATGACAGTGTCTTGCTGAGTTTAACAAATTTTTATTTCCAAAGTTTGTGAAAATAAAAAGTTGTTTTATCTGTTAACTGCCTGTCCCACTTTTTGAGCATAGACTTGAAAATGGCTTTTCCATCTTAAATTGTTTAAAATCTTGAATAATTCAGAGCTCAGATTACAGTATTTTTCAACCCTTGTGCGGTCTTCGTATAGAGGTATACACTCATAATCTTGGGTCAAACCCGTCAACAAATTGTAATTTTGTAACAAAATAGTAATCATAATTTGTGCAGTTGTTTGGAGGATTTATGATATATTTTAAATTTATATAAATAAATGTAAAAAATGTTGTTGTTTTTTTTTTTTTTTTTTTTTTAAATAGGTTTTTATACAAAAACAGCTTTTTATGTAGAATCCACTTTATAAAAGACCCACATTTCTAAATTTTAATTTAATTTATGGGGATAACATGGATAATTTGACATGGTTTACTGTAACATTTTGGCCCATATTTTTGGAAAATGCAGTTTTAAAAGTAAACAATTAACATTTTAGCCACTAGATGGCTATAGAGCTCAACTATGCTATTTGCTATTTGACTAACTGAAAGACATCTTTTCACAAGTTTTTTTCCCCAGTTGGATTCATATCTAAATATTATGAAATCACAATTATAACAATAATTACTTTTTGTCAATAAGTTTAGCATTTTTTTGTACTGATTTTTTTTTTCAATAATGTTACATTATGATTAGAATCAAACCTGAAAAGATGTTACAAAGAGAAAAGTTGGAGTTTTTAGAGTTTATCATTTATTTCAATCTTATTTTTTTTCATATAATTGTACAAATTTAATCTACACTTCAGTTACTAACTGTAACAGAACAGATATGAACAGTTATATTACATATTGAGTACAAATACATGATATGAACATCAAAATGCAATGAACTGAACAGCAATAATAAATGAGCAAATAAAGCAGTAACTTTTGTCTCTTTCTCTCTCCCTCTCTCTGTCTATGTGTGTGTGTGTGTGTGTGTGAGAGTGTTCACATTGTTGATGTGTCAGTGTCACCAATTATTTATTTATTTATTTATTTTTGGTGGTGGTTCTGCATTTTGGACTATTTTATTTGACAAATTATAAGAGAGCACTTTTTATAGTCTCACAAATGCATTCCTGTGTGTGTGTGTGTGTGTGTGTGTGTGTGAGAGTGTTCACATTGTTGATGTGTCAGTGTCACCAATTATTTAATTATTTTTTTTTTTGGTGGTGGTTCTGCATTTTGGACTATTTTATTTGACAAATTATAAGAGAGCACTTTTTATAGTCTCACAAATGCATTCCTGTGTGTGTGTGTGTGTGTCTGTGTGCGCGTGAGCATGAACAAAATTGCATTGTGAATGTTTTTAGCATTGTCATTTCTGTCTATGTGTGTTCTGCGTTGTTTCTGATTTTGATGATGAATTTTGTCCATTTCCTATGCAGGGTAAGACAATGAGTGTGACTTTTTTTCACACTAACGTAAAAACAGATATCATTACAATACATTTTAATTTATTTATTTTGATCCAGAAAGTGTTGAGAGCCGTACAAAGTTTCATGGCATTTGGACAAAGATAATTTTTTTTTTTTTAAATTGAGCAATAGTCATTTGCGGGTCAAAAAACCCCCAGAAGAACGCTCAAGGGTACACTTAACAGATTACTTTTAGAAGTAAAAAAAAGTTGTAGAGGTTTAAGTTTAAGAAAATGTAAAATTTATTTAATATATATTTTTATATTACATATAAAACATATGTTTTACAAAACATGGTCAAGTCTAACACTTCAAGAAAATCAAAGCTAAATATCTGAACAAGTTCTGTGACAAATTTTAGGTTGATATCTCAAAAAATAACTTTCAGTAAGATTTTTTTTTTTTTGGGTGTGCAGTACCAAACTTTTCCACTAGATGACATCCAGACCATATAAGGACTCTTTGATTTACATATATTGTTTTAGTGATCTGAACCATATTTCCCATACTTTTCAAAATATTTATGAAGTAGATATTCTACTCAGAGTTGGGCAGTAATGTTAATATTTGGTCTCTAAATCTCTAAAACGCATTTAAAAAACATACGGAAAGAGTCAGAGTTGAACGGAAATAGTCTGTGTTATGGTTTGGCACCACATCACAAATGAAGAATCTATCGCTGTCATTTCTTTTGAAAATCAGTCACCAAATATGAAACTAGAGCTTTCAAATGCTATATAGTTTTTCAAGATTACTTTGGGTTTAGACCAAAATATTATTGTTATAAATATATAATGGAAAGTGTCCCATCCATGTTGGGGAGAGGGAGACTTACAAATAGTGGCTCAAAATATTTGTATTAATCATAAATTCAGTTATGTATTCTTTGTAATGTGTGAAAAGTATTAATATTAAAAGTTAATTGTTTGTACATGATTGTATGTTTTTTTGTTTGTTTTTTTTTTTTCATAGAGTGATTTTTGGGGAATTGTGTTGAATCCAATTAGGGTCAATTTGACCAGGACCATACAGGCTGTTACCAGAAATCAAACAGTGCATGAGGGTTAAGTTTGTTACTCCGTGAGCTTAGAATTATAAGGTTCTATCTCCGTTTAGGGTAGTTCTGAGATATTGAGCATCAAAGTTTTTACATTCCAGCTGGCAAAACTATTATGTAGTATAATCTACTATTATAGCTCAACAAGACCATCACCCTACAGGTACTTTGAGGATAGTATATCAAAATCCTGGCACATTTGGAAATGGGATTTTTTAAGATGGCCCAAATGGAGATAGAACCTTATAATTCTGAGAGCTCTGATTCTGTTTGGAATTATAAGGTTCTATCTCCACTTTTACAAATAAAACCCCACATTTCAAAGAATAAATGTATATAACCATTGATTTTAATCAATTTATATATGTATAATACAAGCACACAGCTTGTAGTATATAATATAATATAATATAATATAATATATAATAGTATAGTATACATCAAAGCCAAGCAAGTTTGTAAGAATTTTTTTTTTTTTCTTACATTTTCATCTTACATACATTAAAAACGGTTCATTTGGTAGATTAAAACATACAAAATATTGTGTAACATCAAGAAAGTTGTTTTCATCCCTTTCCACCCCCACCCCCTCTGTGCTCTGAAACATTTTAAAACAGTATTCATTTATTTCATTAAAACATTTTAAACACACTTCTAATCAATAATGTATTGTTTGTAATAAAATAATGTAATTCATTAGATTCTTTTTTTAAATCCCTTGACATCCCCTCCTCTCCACCCGTATACCCCCTCCTACACTTAAACACTTTTTAAAAACACATTGTTCATTTATTTTATAAGCTAGTGTTAAACTATGAGACACTTTTATTATTTATTATTCTGCATGTCTTTGTTATGTATGATGTACTTCATGTTATATGTAATTTATGTTGTCATGACTCTTTCCAACCCTCCAACCTTCTATCTAGATTATGACTTTCTAAATACTGCCTTGTAGTATGCTTTGTCAACGGCAGGCATGTACTTGAACATGGATAAAAGGTCTGACTTCTTTGCCTCTGCGATTGTGTTTTTGTTGGTGAGCAACTTTGGCTTGGGCAGCAAGAGAGACGTTGGCATGTTAGCCCTGGTTTTGGCATGCGAGCCCCTAATATCCACCTGTATAGGAGGCTGAGCATGGGAGGTACTGTACTGCACACTGAACAGATTTTGAGAAAATGTTATTTGGGCCACTGAAGCGAATGGTACCTGCTTGTACTGGAAAAGTTTTGAACATGACTGAAAGTCTTTGAAATCTGTATCTTTCATCTGGATGACAGTGTAAAGATTAGTTCTGTTCGCTCTCAGAAGGACACGCAAGAACGACAGTGGGCTGTAAAACTCTGAGCTTGCCATTGCCTTTTCGATGTTGCTATGCATGTTGTCTACTTCTTGGACAGCCGAGTGGCCAGGCGTAGAATATTTCATTGTGATCTTTTGGATTTTGGTATTTCTTGACAAGAACTCAACGATTGCAAAAGACATAATGGAATTTCGATTTTGTGGCACACAGCTGTCACTCCATGTGACTATCTCAGTTACCTCAGGATGGTCTTGAACAACTCTTTCAAGGATTTTGACTATGGCACTTGCCATGTCATTCCCTCCTCTACCTGACATGGCCTCCGTCCACACAGCACAATACCCTTTCTTGGTAAGTGAGCAGTGGGCAGTCATATTATATAGATTCATCTTCCTTTTATAAAAGAATGAACTAACCTCAGCTCGTGGACATGAGATGACATTTTCTAAATCAAAACACACCGTAAGGTGCTGTTTATCATCTCTATCTCTTTGGCGCTCTTGCCGCATGGCATTTTTTTCATATACATGTTTATTGTGTGCATCCACTTGGTGCTGGTTTAACAACCCCTGTTTTTGTGCTGCTTCATGTGCCTCACATTCATCACACCTGTCTGACTTGGGGACATGAAAACCAAGATTAAACTCTGTGTTAAATATAAATCTATAGTAAGACATTTTCACTGGTGTTTCATGTACAGCACATTTTATTTTATAGAGATCATACATCTTGGCCACATTTAGAGTTGGCTCCAGATACTGCTTTTGGGTGCGGGCACGACAGTAGTGTGACTCGACGACAGGGAAAGACCTAATGTGCTCCAGCACCTTCTCTTTTTTGTCCTCATCTATGTGTTTTTTAGGATGCTTTCCCCGTGCATCTGACTTTGGCATGCCAGCCTGGCTTCTCTTTTGGTGTACATTATACACTGTTTTCTGACTTATTGAAAGAGTACCTAGAAAAAAAGGCTTGCATACTCTGACTTTCTGTCCCTCTCCTATATCATGAAAATATTTGAATGTGTGTATACGACGTGAGTCGCCGCCACTACCACGTTGTCTCTCTTTGACATGGCACTCAGTTGTCATCATAATGTAGTCATATTTCCTGTCCTGATTCAGCCTGTAGTACCCTTCAAAACACCTCTCCCTCTCACCATAAGTGACTTTCCTGGTGCAGTTAAATTTACAGGACACGGTGCAGTCATTAAATGTTTTTATCTGTTTGGCTGGCACTGTCTCTTTAGACGTGTTCATGTGTTCTTTACCCTCTTGATAAAGTCTCTTTCTGCATACTGACTTCCATGATGATGGAGTGCTAACCCTTTTCCGACTCTTCCCTTGCTCTGGTCTCTGCTGTATCCCTACTGCTGGTGTCTCTATTATCGGCCTAGGTGCCTCTGCTGCCCTGGCCCTGGGTGTCTCTGCTACTGTCCCTCTCGCTGCTGCTCTGGGGGTCTCTGCCTCTCCTGACATGGCTGCAAAAAGTAATGCTGGGTACGCACCAAAAGATTTTTTTTACATCTTATAAGATTTTCAAGATGTGATAGACCACAAACATGAGGACAAAAAATCCTAGATTTAAGGGTTTTGCTCCTATAGTGTGTGGTGTGCCATGATGTGACAAAGACAGCACACCACACACCAACAGATTTTCAACCAGAGTCTTGACTGTGAACACAGGAAATCTCACAAAATCTCGCGAGACTTCAGAATAAGCATGGCGGACAATATGCAGGAATAAATTGCAATGATAGTGTTTGGAATGATTTTCACAGAAAATTCACGTGGAAAAAAAAAAACATGGTTCCCACCATTATATATATAACCTTTTATACAGAAATATATTCATTCTTTATTGTCTTTATTTATTCTTAATTGGATTTAGGGCTGGGCGATATGGACCAAAAGACATATCCCGATATATTTAGGCTGAATATCGATATACAATATATATCCAGATATTTTTTCTGCGAAGTGAGAGCAAATGTTCAGTCAAAGTCAAAGCCAAATATGACATGTCACAAGTAGTTTTATTAAAACCGGCTATTTCAGTGAATAGTTGCGGGGCGGGGGTGAGGAGATTGCAGAGAGCTCCGGGTCAGAGTCGCTGCTTGGAGCAAGGATCACAGGCTCACAGCGCAAATTTGAACTATATCGATATATGCAATATGGTCTAATTCCATATCGCATTTTAAAAATATTAAATGATAAACAGTCAAATAGGCCTAGTGATTAATGTACTTCTTAGTGTACACACTGCCAGTGTCATGTTTGCCTATATAGTAGTGTCTGAAAACATCTGTGCAACTCGAGCATTCACTGCCCATCAAACCTGCAAAAACATAACCCCAGTAGCCAAGAGAAGCTAAAGATTCTTTATTATTACATGATCCAATATTATAATAATGTGTCAGTTTATTATTTTGTTTTATGACACTGAGAACATAGTTTGGGTATTTTACAAACAAAGGGACGGTAAATACAACAGAAATTTCACCCATCTATAGAAGTACCCACCACTAGATTCTGCTGTCCTCTTTGCCGCTCCCACTCCCTTTGTAGGACTTTCATCACTATCAGAATGTCTGCAACAAAAAACAATTTAATTATTATCCTAATATAAATGGGGCAACTTTTATCAAGACACC
This sequence comes from Squalius cephalus, assembly GCF_949319135.1. Taxonomy (NCBI): domain Eukaryota; kingdom Metazoa; phylum Chordata; class Actinopteri; order Cypriniformes; family Leuciscidae; genus Squalius; species Squalius cephalus. The sequence goes on from NC_137123.1 coordinate 31,265,136, forward strand.
AATAATCTAGCAAGCTTAAAAAGCTAGAATTTTTTTATGTTAACGTTACCACAGTTCTATCGCGCCCGTGCCTCTCTCTCTCTCACACACACACACACACACACACAAACAAATATATGTAAACACTTTGCGACTTTTCGATCGCGCCTCACACACACACACACACACACACACACACACACACACACACACACACACACACACACACACACAAATATATGTAAACACTTTGCGACTTTTCGATCGCACCCGCGCCTCTCTCTCTCTCTCTCTCTCTCTCTCTCTCTCTCTCTCTCTCTCTCTCTCTCTCTCACACACACACACACACACAACATATTCCAGCACTGCAATCTTTACATCGCAGCCTGCTTCAGAGCTTCAACTTACCGATCTCTTCTAGTGCTGGTGTCTGTAACGTTACATTTGCGTCTTTTGGGCGCCATCGCCGGCTTCAAATGTCCAGCCCTTAGCTCTGTGTCCAGGCTACAGAGCTAAGAGGTGGGTTTTGATTGGTCCGTCCGTGTTCATTCAGGGTTTTGATTGGATATTGAATCTACTGGAGATAGAACCTTATAATCCCAACTCGGTTTATGTTTTGTGAGATGGAACCTTTTTATTTTATTAATAACTACTAACAAAATATTTTTTTTACAAAAATAACACCACACAGGCATTAATAAACACCTAATGGATCAGATTATGTCAAAAACTCAATTTCGACCAAAAGTGGAGATAGAACCTTATAATTCTAAGCTCACGACTCTTCTGGTGTTTTGTACAGGTGTGGGCAATACTGTGCACTGTCAATGTTTATTAGTTTGTTAACTCATCAGTACACCGGACATAAGCAGTCACACCAGAGATGTGGCACGTTCAAGCTCAAACCGGTGCGCAACATTTTGCTACAGTTTCCGGGTTGAACAACATGTTTCCTGCAAACGGTGTGCAACGGGGTTTGAGATACGTTGTCTCTTGTTTGGTGGGTGTGTCAAAAATGTCAGCCCAATCAGCAGTAACATGTATATCAACCACGCGGTATTAAAGAGACAACTCGTACAATGGTCCAAGTAAAGTCGTTTACAAATGTGTCCGCTGCAGCTCAGTATACGCAACAATTGACATGTTTGTCGCAAGAGTTTTATAGTAAAAATATATAATTTCAACAGCGATCAGCAATAATGATAAGCCTAATACTCACAATAAAAATAATATGGTCATATAGATAGTGAGGTAAGAAGTGGATTATCCTAAAATGTTTGTCTTTTCATCCTGAAATGCAACGCAAATGTTGGATCACAATAATTAGGAACCACAGTTTCCCCAATCAGGTGAATGGGTTTTGTGATGTTCTCTTTTATTCTGGACGGCAAGAGCAGTGACTGTAACATCGAGCGTATTTTGCAGTATTAAACACGTATCAGGTTCATCAGACTCCACAAATTCTTCAAAAATAACACAAAGAATGGCCTTCTTAGCTGCCATAGTTGCAACTCTTGCGTCATCAGAACAGGGTGTTCAATGCACCACCTTTCTGTTTAAAAAACGTTATGCAACTGTTTGTCGGGGCCCCTGAGAGTCAAGTCAAGTCAAGTCAAGTTTATTTATATAGCGCTTTTCACAACATAGGTTGTATCAAAGCAGCTTCACAGTAATAAATTAAAACAATACATCAATGTTTGTTTCTAGTGGAACGTCCACGTTTGGTAATGCTGATCAATAGTATCGTTGATTGATTAATTCAATTAAATATCCCCAAATATCCCCAACTGAGCAAGCCAAAGGCAACAGTGGCAAGGAACCGAAAAACTCCATCAGGTGACCTAATGGAGAAAAAAAAAACCTTGGGAGAACCCGGGCTCAGTCGGGGGCCAGTTCTCCTCTGGCGTTTATGAACTAGAGACCGGATTTAACTGTAAGATTAAAAGTATCATATAAATGCCTGGCTGAAGAGATGTGTCTTTAATCTAGTTTTAAACTGGGAGAGCGAGTCTGAGCAACGAACAGTATCCGGAAGACTATTCCAGAGTTTTGGAGCTAAATGTGAAAATGCTCTCCCTCCTTTGGTGGATCTGGATATCCTAGGTATGACCAAAAGCCTCGAATTTAGTGATCTTAAAGAGTGCGATGGATTATAGGGCGATAGAAGATCGGTTAAATAGACTGGAGCTAAGCCGTTTAGGGCTTTATAAGTCAGTAGCAATACCTTGTAATTAATACGTGACTTTATAGGTAACCAATGTAGTGATAATAAAATTGGTGTTATATGATCATATTTTCTTGATCTAGTTAGAACTCTAGCGGCGGCATTTTGAACTAACTGTAGCTTGTTTATTGAGGATGCAGGACAACCAGCTAATAAAGCATTACAGTAATCTAGTCTCGAGGTCATGAATGCATGAACTAACTTTTCTGCATCAGAAACAGATAGCATATTACGTAGCTTAGCAATATTTCTAAGGTGGAAAAAGGCTGTTTTTGTAACATATGAAATATGATTTTCAAAAGACAGGTTGCAGTCTAGTATAACACCCAGGTCTTTTACTGTAGAGGATGAAGTAACAGGACATCCTATTATGTTAAAGTTGTATTGTGAGAGGTTTTGTGGGTGGTTTTTTGAACCGATAAGTATCACCTCTGTCTTGTCTGGATTCAATAAAAGGAAATTGCGCGTCATCCAATCTTTTATATCTTTAACACACTCTGTCAATTTGGATAATTTAGCGTTTTCATCCGACCGTGATGAAATATATATTTGAGTGTCATCAGCATAACAATGGAAACTAATTCCATGTTTCCTTATAATATTTCCAAGTGGCAGCATATATATTGAGAATAATAGAGGGCCTAAGACAGATCCCTGCGGCACTCCATAGTTTACTGGAGTTATGATCGATTTTTCTCCATTTAAATAAACAAAATGGTAGCGGTCAGATAAATACGATCTAAACCAGCTTAACAGCAACTCATCAATGTTAGATCTAATAAATGAGGAGAGGAAAAAGAAAGTGGAGGAAAACCGTACCTATATTAAAACAATTGCCGATGTGCTACTATTAACTCAAAATATAGCACAGAGAGGTCATCGTGAGTCTTATGACTCTGACAACAAAGGCAATTTTTTGACAATCTTGGACGAAATAGCAAAGCATGACCCTCTCATTAAGAAAAGGCTTAATGCATTTGGCAATGCTAAGTACACAAGCCACCAAATCCAGAACGAAGTTCTTGAGGGGTTAGCTGGGATGGTACAAAGTGAAATAATCAGTGAAGTAAAAGAAAGTGAAGTTTTTAGTGTAATTGTAGATGAAACCAAAGATTTAAAGAAAAAAGAACAGATCTCTTTAGTTGTGAGGTACTATTACAACGGGGCCATCCACGAAAGTTTTTTACACTTTCAGTCAGCTGAAAGCTTAGATGCGGCAGGCCTTACAAAAATGATAATTGAGTGCCTTGAAAAACATGGCCTGGACTACAGAAATAATCTTGTGGGGCAAGGCTATGACGGTGCAGCCGTCATGAGTGGAAAACATTCTGGTGTGTCTACGCGAATTAAAAACAGTGCAAGATTCGCATTTTATGTGCACTGTAATGCACATTGTTTAAACTTGGTTCTTGTTGATTCTGTTAAATCTGTGCCTGAGGCAGTTAACTTTTTTGCTCTCCTGCAGAAGGTTTATAACTTTGTATCAGGCTCGTACGTTCATCTCAAGTGGCTTGCAGTTCAGAAAGAGCTGTATCCACAGCAGCAGCCCAGAGAATTACAGAGACTAGATGTAAGGTGGGCATGCAGATACATGGCATGCCGTAATCTGAGGGAAAGGCTTCCAGCAGTTCTGAGGGTGCTACAGGAAATAGCAGATGAAAAGAGTGGTGATAGATCAGTGGAGGCAAGGGGAATTCTTTCTCAGATAGACGTACATTTCATTGGGCTTTTGGTTACCTTCTGTAAAGTGCTAGGTGATGCTAAATGTCTTTCTGACATACTCCAATCAAGCTCTCTTGACCTAGCAAGGGCTGTGGATCTAGTAGGTGCCCTTACAGACACATTACAGAACTACAGAAGTGAAGATGTATTTGGAAAACTATGGAAAGAGGTTGAAGAGATTGTAGAGCACTGCAAAATAACTGTACAAACAGTGTGTAAAAGACAACCTAAAACAAGCTTAAGATTTTGTGACTCATTGATGATGAGCACTGTAGGACATAAAAATAGTGACCAAAGTGATGGTGAGAGCTTCCAAAGAGCTATATTTTATCAGGTACTTGACAGTCTCACAGCTGAACTGCAGAGGCGTTTTTCAAAGAAGAATTGTGAGATAATGCAAGGGGTCCAGTCTCTCAACCCAAAGAGTACAACATTCTTGAATGAGGAGCCTCTGTTTGCCTTTGCTCAGATATACGAGTCAGATTTAGAGGACCTCAAACATGAGGTTCATCAAACCAAGAGGCTTCTTGATAGGAGAGAGAAAAGTGGAAGTGACAGACCGTCAACTCTCCTTGACTTTGTTGTGTTTCTAGAACCTTATAAAGAGGTCTTTCATGAGCTATTTCGACTTTGTAAGATTTCTGTTGTTACACCAGTCAGCACTGCTTCTTGTGAGAGAAGCTTCTCAGCTTTAAAACTGATTAAAACCCACCTTAGGACAACAATGGCTGATGACAGGTTAAGTCACATTGGAATTCTCAGTGTTGAGTCAAGGAGAGCACGCTCCCTCAACATGGATGAGTTCGTGAAACATTTTGCCAGTTCTCATCAGAACCGCAGAATTATGTTGTATTAAATCTTCCTAGGATAAGATTGTATATTGATGGGCACTAAAATTGTTGACATTTTTCAAGTACATGTCTGCTTGATGCCTGCTATATCTAATTAAAAAAAAAAAGTTTGTAAATGTGAGTTTTTTTTTTTTTTTTTGTAAATAAACATAGCAGTTCAAAACAGACACATGCTACTGTATCTTATCTCCTTGGTGCTTCAGCTTTGTTTTCTGTATATCCAATATTTTGGATGTTCAACACTTATAGACACAAACAGAGTGACCCAATTCCTTCCACTGTGTGTGTGTGTGTGTGTGTGTGTACCCCCGAAAGTAGCAGTGGCCACCCCCTGGCCACCCCATGTATAAAACTCTAGTTCCGCCACTGAAGTACACTAAACGTGAGCTTCTGTTAGCAAAATAAAAGACACAGACACTGAGTGAACTCAATCTCACCGTCTTTAACTCAGAAAAAAACAATAGACACCAACAGGTCCGGTGTCTGTAACTTAGGAAACCAAACAACGCATTTTGTCTTGTTTCCAACAGATATATTTATCAAATTTATCAAATCTTGTGGCAACCATAGACTGTACAAAACAACATGTCAGCATCAACTTAGCAACACGTAATTTACTATATTTTCAGATTATGCTGGCTCCATAATGAAACATAAAATGTGTTGTAACATGTAAATGTTTATTTACGGGTTGTGAATTTGAGGTCGGACCCAGCAATGTAGGGACTGCAGCATCTTTGATGAGTAGCTTCTTTGAAAAAACGGCATTGAACTGTGCCTGATTGATGAAGCAGTCACTTGTGAAATGTGCAGAACAGACAGTTAAGGTCGAACTAAATTGCTGTGCTATTTCCAAATAAATAAACATTAGCCACTGGTCTCTTTTAGGGTAAGCAGCCATAGCAACTTACTCTCTGAACATAACCTGCTCCAGAGCAGGTTCTGTTCCAGGGTTAGTTTACTTCAAAGGTGTTCAGCGCATGCGTGAACTATTGATGAGGCTCCAGTGGCCAGACAGATTGCACACAATATTATATAGTTATATCGATATATAAAACACTATATATAAAACACTTATAAAGCACGATATATAAAGCATTTAAAGCAAGGTCATTTTTATTTTATTTTATTTATTTTATATTGTGGCGGGAGGAGCAAATGACAGACACAGTGGGTGTGGCGTCAGGCCTCGGAGAGGCATTTATTACCATAAAAATAAATGTAAAATGTCCAAAAAAGGAAAATTAAAGTGTCCAAACAAATAGGGGATCTGGTGTCCTCACTGTGCTGGGGCTAGTGAAGGAAAGGAAGTGAGTAATGAGGGGTCCAGGGAAGGGACACGGTCGAGCGGCCGCACACGCTTCCAAACCCAAACCCATATTAAGTGTTTGCTGCCAAAAAGCTCTCTTTTTTGTTTGTTTCATCTGTCCATAGAACGTTTGAAAAGTAACTGACACTACTGGAACTTCAAATGGGATGGGTTATATGGTCAGATGAAACAAAAAATTAGCTTTTTGGCAAATAACTTGTTTAGTTATTAGGCAGCAAACAAAAAGATGTGTTTGGTGCACACAGGGATAAAAAAAAGTACCCCATGTGTAAAATTAAATACTCTGATGTATCTTTAATGCTGTGGGCCTAATTTTCTGCCAGAGGTCCTGGACATTGTTCAGATACATGGCGTCATGGATTCGATCAAATACCAACAGATAAAAAATCTAAACCTGACAGCCTGTGCTAGAAATCTTATAATGGGCCATGTTTGGATCTTCCAACAGGTCAGTGATCCAAAAACAAACATCAAAATCAAACCAAAAATGGGTCACTGAGCACAAAACCAAGCATCTGCAATGGCCATCCCAGTCCCTGACCTGAATCCAATAGAAAATGAGTGGGCTGAACTGAAGAAGCGCCAACATGAATCTGGGAATCTGAAGGATCTAGAGAGATTCTGTATGGAGGAATGGTCCCTGATCTCTTGGTAGGTGCTCTCCAAACTCATCAGGCATTATAGGAGAAGATTCAGAGCTGTTATCTTGGAAAAAGGAGGTTGCAAAAATTATTTAATAAAAGGGGGCAAATAATTGTTCCCAATGTGTTTTGGAGAAAAACATGTATTTCATAATGTGATTTTCCCCCCACTTTCAATTATTTTACTTCAATAAAAGGTTAGATTTTTGATTTTTTTTTTTTTTTTTATAAAATATCCAAAGTATAAACAATGCAGATTCATTTTTACAGCCATCTTTGATCATATTTACCAAGGGGGCAAATCATTCTGACCAGCACTGTATATGTAGCCGCTCTGGAGAAAACCGTGATGTCATCGTCCAGCTCATGTCAGTTCTCATATAATGGAGTCAATGCAGGCAGATCAATATTATTGTTGAATATTAAATTAAATGTTAAATTTAATATCCCCCATAAGGAATGAATGACTATTTAAAAAATTATTCACACAAATGTTTGATTGTGATGTGATTAATGTGTGTAAGAACACCAGCTCAAATATGAGGGGAATGTATAGTTATTGATTTATTAATTTTCATTTATGAAATTAATAAATCAATAACTAATCATACTGGCTATAACTTACACAATTTAAACTTACCCAAAAGGTAATACACAGCCCATATAGTTAAATCTCTGTATATAGACTAGACAATCAATTCCAACGAATTGAAATTAATTATGAACACACAGAAGGGCTATAATTTGAATTTTGTGAATGCCTACCAAATCAAGTTATATCAGATAATCCGTCTGTCCGCCAGGCGAATCATGCGATGTTATTATCAACTCTTGTTCACGAGATTAGGCTATTAACTGGTAGGTCACTCACGAATTTATCAAGCTTGTAACTATAAGATCGAACACATTTAAGAGGCTTTCCGTGAGCAGCAAACAGAGACAATCAAGGGTATAATCAGTTTTAATAAAATGCGATTATAAGGGTAACGTTACAACTACATCTAACAAAGAATATATGTGACAGTAAAATGAAAGTAAAATAAACAGAAAGGAAAAACAGCAGATTTCAGAGTGGTAAACAAATCACAATGTATAGCCTTTTAGAACCATCAAAGTGTCAAAATCACCTTAAACAGGTAAATGTAATACGCATTCAAATCTTGGTAAGAGATCAAAAATACTTGCATTGAACCTTGTGGTTGAGATGGGACGGCGAGTAGCCGGTGCTTGCGTGTCCGTTTGAAACGGTCTTTGGTTCTTCCTGAGTGCGCGTCGAAGCGGGAGTTTCAAAAACGATTCACGTGTGAGCTGCTAAGACTTGATTTAAGTTCGTTTCACTTTGAGGTGTAAGTGAAGGAACACTAGACTATTAAAACAAGAAGTCGGAGTTACGACTAAAACGAAACAAAGTTTAAGTAAAATAAAATGAAGAGACTCGTACGAGAAAGAAAAATAACGAAAAAGCAGGAACAAAACAAGACGAAAGAAATACAGAACTGAACTGAACGCGGAGTGTATCCGCTTTTCTAGGGTACCAAAATTTTACTCCTCCCTGGCACTTGGGCCAATCGGAAGGCGAAATTCCAGGCGGGAGAAATTTTCTTTGTCTCAGTTCCCAGTTTAATTTGCATGTTTTATGACAGTCTTAGGATCATGCCATTTCTACTTTAAACAATTATAACTGCAGTAAAATACATTTTATCATAATTTGGTACCCATATCTTTCCTACGGGTATATGGAGGTTCAATTCAAGACCACATTTGGTATGTTTAAAAGCTACGGCATAGAAATGACTTCTTATTCTGTAAAATAAGCATTAAGAGTTCAACTAACAATCTAGGAATAAGATTAACCCAAAATGTGATGTGCATTTACAAATGGGAATGAAAATTGGACTTTTAAAAAGATCCACATGGCATATCTATGATTGCAACAGTGTGCACATCTGAAACATTATTCCTTTAAGGTTTACAAGAATACAAAAACCCATCACAGAGAAGAACAATCGTGGAAAAGAGAAATTACATTCAGGTTTACATATTTCTTCAATGGTTATTCATATAAAATATCTAGGATGAACACTTTAATTCGGCTCCTCTGCCAGAATCTCAGTGAGATTCCTGGCTTGTCGACATTCCGTTAGTGTTATAAAAATCTTTATCAACCTAACCAAAGTGGGGAGGGGGGTCTGATTACCCGAGGATGCCGGCGAACATTCTTAAACTAGAACATTTATAATTCAAGGCTATGCCTTAGAAAGTCACACCTCTATTATAAAGCAAAACTAATCACACATGCATATAGGAATGTACATACACTAGAAGTTGGTTTCTATTCTAAATTACATACAAAGGACATGTTTGTAGGTGAGTGTGTGTCTTTGTGTGTTGTGTGTGTGTGTGTGTGGACAGACCACCTGGGCCTTCGTTTGCAGGAAAGGGGGAAGATTGATAGCAATCTTTGTGGTCTTGTCAGTGAGGATCCTAGCCATGTTCTGTTAAATTTCATGCTGGCATGAAAGTGTCAGAAAGCAATTTGACCAAGGTTTTCGGAGCTCTTCGGGGTCCATTTGGTGTTATTCTTTGCTTTCTGGGGGGGTCATAAAACACCCCAGGAGGATGTCTCTTACAGACCAGGCGGCTCCAGTTAGTGAATTATATTTACCAGGTTAAAAGCTAAAAGCTTTCCCAAAATGTATAATGACAAGTGATCATGAGTCCTGTCCATACGCTACAGTGATTTAAGCATAAACCTAAGCAATGTAGTAGGTTAAAAAAAAAAAAGTGTCTCTGGGTCCACAAATATCAGTATTATCATAGAAAACAAATCCTGGGTTGAGCCTTTTGGGTAATTTTTTGTTGGGTTATCTTTTCAGTGTTTGGGTAGTTATGTGTTACCCAGCTCCTGGGTCAGACGTAACAACCCAGGGATTGAGTTATTTATCGCAGGCTTTCTGCGTGTAATTACCTATTTAGGAGAGAGCAGTACAGTGAAATTGTTCATGTCTTTGGTAAAATACAGGTTTGTACAGGCCCGGAGTGGGTAATCGGGAGAATCGGGAGAATTCCCGGTGGGCCACTTCACTTTTGGGCCGGTCGAGGATGTTTTTTTTTTTTTGCACATTTCAATGTCACATTAGTTACATTAGGCTACACACGTTCCGCATGCTGACACCGCAGCGCGCAGCCTCTGCATGGGTTTTACCATGTGAGGGAGTTCTCCCCTACCCTCCTATAGAGTTGGTTGGGTCCATAGCCCGTCTTTTCCAAAACGTTTTCTCATGTAGGCTACCGCGGCACCGCCGGCGCCTACCGATAGCTGGGCCGGCCCTACAGTACGGTACGCGTCAGGGAGGATGGATGGGAGGAAGAGGCCAGGAGGTATGGAAGCTTTGTTTCCGCCACAGAATAAAACATTTTAAAAGATAATTGCGAATTTTTATCTCACAATTGCGAGTTTACATCTCGCAATTCTGACTTTCTTTCTCAGAATTGCGAGATATAAAGTCAGAATTGCGTGAAATAAAGTCGCAATTGCGTGTTATAAAGTCAGAATTGCGAGATATAAAGTCAGAACTGCGTGAAATTAAGTCGATATAGAATCATAATTGTGTGATATAAAGTCGCAATTGCGTGTTATAAAGTCAGAACTGCAAAATATAAAGTCAGAATTGTGTGAAATAAAGTCGCAATTGCTTAAAGTCTAAGTGAATTATTATTTAACCTTTAAGCTACATTATTTGTTAACCCATGATATTAATACAAACTACATTAATTGCTAATTTGGAATTCCACCATGGAAAAAGTGGGCCGGTCTTGGGCCTGAGACTCCCGGGCTGAAAAGTGGCCCCACTCCGGCCCTGGGTTTGTATACATTTTATTTTATCTATAAATTTGTTATTCTGCTGTATTTTGTTTAATTTTATGCAAAGCAACATACAGGAGCGTGATGTGAGCAGGGGTCTCATTTATAAAGCGTGCGTACGCACAAAACGGGGCTGGAAACGTACGTACGCCAGTTCCCACGCAAAGGTTGTGATCTATAAAAAACAAACTTGACGGGAGAATGTGCGCACCTTTAAGCAAACTTTGAGCCGTGCGTACGCACATTCTGGAGACAAAGGGAATTGGCGACACCGATGGTGAGCTGGAGTTAAGTGTCTTTTTGGTCACTTTTAGACAGAAAATCTAAAGAAAATTAAACATATACAGAAAGATAATACAAATATATAATACAAATATAATTTCACTCACCAAGCCTGTCACTTGAAGCAAATATCCATCCCTTCTTAAAAGTCCGCGCCAGCGAGCGCGTTGGGCCGTTTAGTGAAACTGACGCAAATAACAGTTTAAATAAATAAAATAATGATTTAAACTATGTTTTACTTCTGATATAAACATTTAGATTAAATATGCCATTCAAATTAATGGAGTTAAGCACTTAAACATGAAATCATTACTGAGAAGTTACAACATTTTTATATTCAAATTCAGTCAATAGAAATATTTGTTGTGGATGCGATGTTTTTGAACATTTTTCCTCTGGCATGCTGTGTTTTAATGTGTTAACCACAGAGATAATTGCTTATCATGATAATACCAGATTGTCTGAGAAAATAGTTTCGTGCAAATAATGCCCAAGGCCTATCTGTTTCCATTAAAAATATAAATCAATTAAAAATACAATTCGGCCAGTGGAAAAGATTGAGAAAAACTTTCTCTGAAATGTATTTTACACTATTTGATTTATGTATTCAAAAACAAGGCAAGGATAGGCAACTACTTGATTTTTATTAATGGAATGTGTCTTGTACCGTTAAACGTTATCACGTGGATGAATAATCATATGCAAATGATGATCTGCATAGTAAAACTAGGCGTTGTAAGCTCCATATATGGTTCATTCGGGGAGGAGACGCATGTGCGCACAATCTTCCGCTGACTGGGGCTTGGGGTGGGGTTGGACGGGTCACGGGAATGGGGTGTTTCATTAATAATATTATTATTAGTGTTTTTGTTGTTGTTATTAATAATTGCTCAAATACCAAATACAAAGTATTTATTCAATTTCCGCGTGTGCAGTGGTACCGACTAGAAAAGGCCAAGGATTTCCGTATACCCATTTAAAAAATCGTGAGGATACGTAACAACTTCGTTTTGTGTCAGAACTTTCACTTTCATTCATAAATTCACCCCGTCTGTGTTTGCGAAGCGACACCGAATCGCGGAATCCAGTCACAAATGGAACTTGCTATATAAAGCAGAACGTCACGGAATTTGGCTATTTTTGAATGAATAAATCAAAAGTAGGGCTGTACAATGAATCAAATCTCGATATGGACTAGTGTCTGTGAATATTAAAGTTAAAAGAGACTGCAGTTGTTCTACGCGTCAATGAGCGCTCAATGTCTGCTCCACTACGCACACACACACACACACACACGCACACTGAAGCACGCGTGACTCACGCTCGTGCTGTTTTCAGCGTTTCACTGATGTAGGATAGGATACACATGTGCACTTTCATCGCAGAGCTGCTATGAGCGTCACTGCACGAGAATTTCACCATTTCATTTGATAAAACTTTCGTCATTCATTCGTTTCATATAGCCTAACGTTACACATAGAAACTGTAACGTCTTCACGACAACCTGTCAAAATAAAAGTTCGGTATAACTTGAATAAATTATAACAGAAATATATTACTATTGCACAGTAGAGTATACTTCAAGTAGGCCTAAAAATAATAATAATAATAAAAATAATAATAATAATAATAATAATAATAGTTTATTAAAACACACAGAAACTTAATGTCTACAACCCACCAAAATAAAAGTTCGGTCTAACTCAAATAAATTAGAAAGAAATTGCACAGTAAAATGAATTTTAAAATAATAATAATAATAATAATAATAATAATAAAATCTATTAAAACGTTATTTTAAGGGAATATCACACAAGTTTTCATACATGTTTTAATTTAAACAGTAAACTTGCCAAAACAATAACACCTTTTTAAAAAAAAAAAAAAAAAAAAACACCATTTCTAAAAGTAAATTTGTATTTGTGCCTATAATGTTGCATTTTTTTTTTTTTTTTTTTTTGGGGAAAATTGTCAGCTGATAAAACCTGTGCTTCAGGGACCATATTCATATAACATCTAAGGCTAAATGTAGCTCTTAACTGGCTAAATTAGATGGTGATTAACACTAAACAGTAGAAAATCAGTCCAGTCTCCCCAGCTGTAAATGTCATTGGCTGTTAAAGTCTTGTGTTGCTTATAATAAATTGACATGTTGATAACACCTAATATTTCATAATGCTCTCAATTTCATGTCGATGCATACTGTATGCATTAGTGAGTGTGGTGGTGCTTATGGGGTGACGCTCTGGGATGGGTGAGTATGAGGCGGAGGCGGCGGCGGGGGGGGGGTTATATTACAGTATACTCACTACAAAAAACTAGACTACACCACTGCGCGTGTGTGTGTGTGTGTGTGTGTGAGAGAGAGAGAGAGAGAGAGAGAGAGAGAGAGAGAGAGAGAGAGAGAGATTATGACTGGTGTTGTTTATTGAAAGTGTTTGTTGCCTTTTTGGACTTGTTGCCTTCCACCTGCACTGTCTCCTCCTCTAATGGATCTACCCTTTTCGCCACCTTCTCTGGGACAGCATCCTCTAACCTGGCCTTTTTAGGGGACTTTCCTCTCAGGGCGAATGAGAGAATGCTTAATTGCTTTTTACCTGACATCTTTGAAAGACAGATGCAATGATTAATGCATCCATGGTCAGGATATAATTATAAAATATGACATGATTTTAAAAGTGACCTATAACATCGACTATGCAATACACTTTAATTTATTTAGTGCTAATAAAATTATTAAGCCTATAGAGAGAGAGAGATGTTTATAATGTGACAATATATCAGTCATCGTGTGATAACGAAAATATGACAAGGCCTAGACTACTTGTTCTGAGCAGGTGTTGTCAGTGAACAGGCTGTAAAACTGTTGGCTAAGTTAGACACTCACGAAAAACTGATGCTAATTATCTGGGAAACATTCTCTAACAGTAGTCAAGTTGTCACTGTTTGTGTCAAACAAGTTGTGAATTTGTTGTAACATTAAAATAGGAGATCATCATGACTTGCTCTGTGCTCAAAGTGATGCTCGGAGTTCCAGTGGTTTCCTCTATGGGTGAACGAAACTTTGAACGAAGACACTGTAGCAGAATCACGTTAACAATTCCAGGATGTGCTTTTTTTCATTGGTTGTTGCGTTAAATCTTACCCAGATACAATAGTGCTATTTTCTGATTGGCTATTGTGTAGCCCCTTTTTTTTTTTTTTTTTGGCTGATAAGTGGCAGGCTCGGCTAGGGGAGAGGCGCTTGATTCCTGGCTGCCGGTTCCATAGTGAGATCGGCACGGCCAGAGAAATTTTGGGCGCTGCGGCATAAATAGTTTTTCCGCGTGAGAAATACAATGTGTGGCGGGAGTGCGTGACACTTGAGAGCCCTGTGTGAGTCACCTACACGATAAACTAGTATTATAGTAAAAATGAATCAACCCATTATGCTGGGTTAAATAAACAACCCAATTTGCTGGGTAAAATTAACCTAACATGTGTTCTGTCCTATAGTTACCCTGCCCTGCTGTATTGGTTTGTTTTTAACCCAGTGTTTTTTAGAGTGTACCTGCACACAAACATACGGCTATCTCCACACAAACATGCTTTCATCCATTATTGTACTGGATGTTTTGCTGTTGGTCATAAATGTGTAAAAGTAGAAACCAGGCAAATTCACCATGTTTTGAGTATGTTCTCCCTTCCAAAGTCTCAAAACAAAACCAACCAACCAAAAGTCAAACAAGGACTTTCCATGACACATTAACTATTCATACCCATTTGCATGGCAGCGCTACCCGTGAGTGCCAGGATGCAGTCTCTGTTCAATGCTAATGAATGCCTGCAATGTGGGGATAAGAGAGGAGGTGTTGTTCTCTTTGAGAAAGGGCCAACGCTAATATGGATGACTCATTTGTAATGTAGAACAAGATCAATTAGAAATATGGCATGGGAGCGTACGCATAGAAAACCTGTGCAATATAAACTCAAGCCCCCCTGTGAAGAATTATAGAAAAGCAAGTCCTCATTTACAAGAATATGAGTGTTTTGTCAGTAATAGGATTACACTAGCAAACAGGAGGCTGATATAATGTATATGCTGGTTTCAGCACCCAGTTTTCATTCTTGCCAGCATCAGCTTATTTCATACCGTTTTAAAAACAATAAATTTCAAAATTGTGTTTGTTTCCGTACAGCAATTATATGGAGGCAAGATGTTGGTTGGCAATTCGTGCTGAGAA